>NW_027208880.1:0-42323 GCF_027789765.1 Dendropsophus ebraccatus
AAGCCTCAAAATAATGACTTTTTTTCCTAAGGTGGTAGGAATGAAACTCAGTGTGGGCTGGATGGGGTCCCCCCTGGGCACCGCAGACCTAAGCTTGTTTAACTCCTACCTCTTAAAGGGACCGAGAAAAAAATGACCTTTTCTGCACTCCAATGTAAGTCAATGGGGCGATTTTTTGGCTATGTGCTAGAAATGAAATTCAGTGCGGATTGGATGACAGGCACCCTAGGCACCCAGGATCGGCTTTAGTTTCACGTGTATCTCTTAAGCCGGCAGAGAAAACCCACCTGATATGCGCTCCACACAATTGAATTAGAGACGCCGTTGATTTTCTATGGGAATTGCAGAAATGACTTCTAAGCCTCAAAATAATGACTTTTTTTCCTAAGGTGGTAGGAATGAAACTCAGTGCGGGCTGGATGGGGTCCCCCCTGGGCACCGCAGACCTAAGCTTGTTTAACTCCTACCTCTTAAAGGGACCGAGAAAAAAATGACCTTTTCTGCACTCCAATGTAAGTCAATGGGGCGATTTTTTGGCTATGTGCTAGAAATGAAATTCAGTGCGGATTGGATGACAGGCACCCTAGGCACCCAGGATCGGCTTTAGTTTCACGTGTATCTCTTAAGCCGGCAGAGAAAACCCACCTGATATGCGCTCCACACAATTGAATAGAGACGCCGTTGATTTTCTATGGGAATTGCAGAAATGACTTCTAAGCCTCAAAATAATGACTTTTTTTCCTAAGGTGGTAGGAATGAAACTCAGTGCGGGCTGGATGGGGTCCCCCCTGGGCACCGCAGACCTAAGCTTGTTTAACTCCTACCTCTTAAAGGGACCGAGAAAAAATGACCTTTTCTGCACTCCAATGTAAGTCAATGGGGCGATTTTTTGGCTATGTGCTAGAAATGAAATTCAGTGCGGATTGGATGACAGGCACCCTAGGCACCCAGGATCGGCTTTAGTTTCACGTGTATCTCTTAAGCCGGCAGAGAAAATCCACCTGATATGCGCTCCACACAATTGAATAGAGACGCCATTGATTTTCTATGGGAATTGCAGAAATGACTTCTAAGCCTCAAAATAATGACTTTTTTCCTAAGGTGGTAGGAATGAAACTCAGTGTGGGCTGGATGGGGTCCCCCCTGGGCACCGCAGACCTAAGCTTGTTTAACTCCTACCTCTTAAAGGGACCGAGAAAAAATGACCTTTTCTGCACTCCAATGTAAGTCAATGGGGCGATTTTTTGGCTATGTGCTAGAAATGAAATTCAGTGCGGATTGGATGACAGGCACCCTAGGCACCCAGGATCGGCTTTAGTTTCACGTGTATCTCTTAAGCCGGCAGAGAAAACCCACCTGATATGCGCTCCACACGATTGAATTAGAGACGCCGTTGATTTTCTATGGGAATTGCAGAAATGACTTCTAAGCCTCAAAATAATGACTTTTTTTCCTAAGGTGGTAGGAATGAAACTCAGTGCGGGCTGGATGGGGTCCCCCCTGGGCACCGCAGACTCTAAGCTTGTTTAACTCCTACCTCTTAAAGGGACCGAGAAAAAAATGACCTTTTCTGCACTCCAATGTAAGTCAATGGGGCGATTTTTTGGCTATGTGCTAGAAATGAAATTCAGTGCGGATTGGATGACAGGCACCCTAGGCACCCAGGATCGGCTTTAGTTTCACGTGTATCTCTTAAGCCGGCAGAGAAAATCCACCTGATATGCGCTCCACACAATTGAATAGAGACGCCATTGATTTTCTATGGGAATTGCAGAAATGACTTCTAAGCCTCAAAATAATGACTTTTTTTCCTAAGGTGGTAGGAATGAAACTCAGTGTGGGCTGGATGGGGTCCCCCCTGGGCACCGCAGACCTAAGCTTGTTTAACTCCTACCTCTTAAAGGGACCGAGAAAAAATGACCTTTTCTGCACTCCAATGTAAGTCAATGGGGCGATTTTTTGGCTATGTGCTAGAAATGAAATTCAGTGCGGATTGGATGACAGGCACCCTAGGCACCCAGGATCGGCTTTAGTTTCACGTGTATCTCTTAAGCCGGCAGAGAAAACCCACCTGATATGCGCTCCACACAATTGAATTAGAGACGCCGTTGATTTTCTATGGGAATTGCAGAAATGACTTCTAAGCCTCAAAATAATGACTTTTTTTCCTAAGGTGGTAGGAATGAAACTCAGTGCGGGCTGGATGGGGTCCCCCCTGGGCACCGCAGACCTAAGCTTGTTTAACTCCTACCTCTTAAAGGGACCGAGAAAAAAATGACCTTTTCTGCACTCCAATGTAAGTCAATGGGGCGATTTTTTGGCTATGTGCTAGAAATGAAATTCAGTGCGGATTGGATGACAGGCACCCTAGGCACCCAGGATCGGCTTTAGTTTCACGTGTATCTCTTAAGCCGGCAGAGAAAATCCACCTGATATGCGCTCCACACAATTGAATAGAGACGCCAGTTGATTTTCTATGGGAATTGCAGAAATGACTTCTAAGCCTCAAAATAATGACTTTTTTTCCTAAGGTGGTAGGAATGAAACTCAGTGTGGGCTGGATGGGGTCCCCCCTGGGCACCGCAGACCTAAGCTTGTTTAACTCCTACCTCTTAAAGGGACCGAGAAAAAATGACCTTTTCTGCACTCCAATGTAAGTCAATGGGGCGATTTTTTGGCTATGTGCTAGAAATGAAATTCAGTGCGGATTGGATGACAGGCACCCTAGGCACCCAGGATCGGCTTTAGTTTCACGTGTATCTCTTAAGCCGGCAGAGAAAACCCACCTGATATGCGCTCCACACAATTGAATTAGAGACGCCGTTGATTTTCTATGGGAATTGCAGAAATGACTTCTAAGCCTCAAAATAATGACTTTTTTTCCTAAGGTGGTAGGAATGAAACTCAGTGCGGGCTGGATGGGGTCCCCCCTGGGCACCGCAGACCTAAGCTTGTTTAACTCCTACCTCTTAAAGGGACCGAGAAAAAATGACCTTTTCTGCACTCCAATGTAAGTCAATGGGGCGATTTTTTGGCTATGTGCTAGAAATGAAATTCAGTGCGGATTGGATGACAGGCACCCTAGGCACCCAGGATCGGCTTTAGTTTCACGTGTATCTCTTAAGCCGGCAGAGAAAATCCACCTGATATGCGCTCCACACAATTGAATAGAGACGCCAGTTGATTTTCTATGGGAATTGCAGAAATGACTTCTAAGCCTCAAAATAATGACTTTTTTTCCTAAGGTGGTAGGAATGAAACTCAGTGCGGGCTGGATGGGGTCCCCCCTGGGCACCGCAGACCTAAGCTTGTTTAACTCCTACCTCTTAAAGGGACCGAGAAAAAATGACCTTTTCTGCACTCCAATGTAAGTCAATGGGGCGATTTTTTGGCTATGTGCTAGAAATGAAATTCAGTGCGGATTGGATGACAGGCACCCTAGGCACCCAGGATCGGCTTTAGTTTCACGTGTATCTCTTAAGGCCGGCAGAGAAAATCCACCTGATATGCGCTCCACACAATTGAATAGAGACGCCAGTTGATTTTCTATGGGAATTGCAGAAATGACTTCTAAGCCTCAAAATAATGACTTTTTTTCCTAAGGTGGTAGGAATGAAACTCAGTGTGGGCTGGATGGGGTCCCCCCTGGGCACCGCAGACCTAAGCTTGTTTAACTCCTACCTCTTAAAGGGACCGAGAAAAAATGACCTTTTCTGCACTCCAATGTAAGTCAATGGGGCGATTTTTTGGCTATGTGCTAGAAATGAAATTCAGTGCGGATTGGATGACAGGCACCCTAGGCACCCAGGATCGGCTTTAGTTTCACGTGTATCTCTTAAGCCGGCAGAGAAAACCCACCTGATATGCGCTCCACACAATTGAATAGAGACGCCAGTTGATTTTCTATGGGAATTGCAGAAATGACTTCTAAGCCTCAAAATAATGACTTTTTTTCCTAAGGTGGTAGGAATGAAACTCAGTGCGGGCTGGATGGGGTCCCCCTGGGCACCGCAGACCTAAGCTTGTTTAACTCCTACCTCTTAAAGGGACCGAGAAAAAATGACCTTTTCTGCACTCCAATGTAAGTCAATGGGGCGATTTTTTGGCTATGTGCTAGAAATGAAATTCAGTGCGGATTGGATGACAGGCACCCTAGGCACCCAGGATCGGCTTTAGTTTCACGTGTATCTCTTAAGCCGGCAGAGAAAATCCACCTGATATGCGCTCCACACAATTGAATAGAGACGCCATTGATTTTCTATGGGAATTGCAGAAATGACTTCTAAGCCTCAAAATAATGACTTTTTTTCCTAAGGTGGTAGGAATGAAACTCAGTGTGGGCTGGATGGGGTCCCCCCTGGGCACCGCAGACCTAAGCTTGTTTAACTCCTACCTCTTAAAGGGACCGAGAAAAAATGACCTTTTCTGCACTCCAATGTAAGTCAATGGGGCGATTTTTTGGCTATGTGCTAGAAATGAAATTCAGTGCGGATTGGATGACAGGCACCCTAGGCACCCAGGATCGGCTTTAGTTTCACGTGTATCTCTTAAGCCGGCAGAGAAAACCCACCTGATATGCGCTCCACACAATTGAATTAGAGACGCCGTTGATTTTCTATGGGAATTGCAGAAATGACTTCTAAGCCTCAAAATAATGACTTTTTTTCCTAAGGTGGTAGGAATGAAACTCAGTGCGGGCTGGATGGGGTCCCCCCTGGGCACCGCAGACCTAAGCTTGTTTAACTCCTACCTCTTAAAGGGACCGAGAAAAAATGACCTTTTCTGCACTCCAATGTAAGTCAATGGGGCGATTTTTTGGCTATGTGCTAGAAATGAAATTCAGTGCGGATTGGATGACAGGCACCCTAGGCACCCAGGATCGGCTTTAGTTTCACGTGTATCTCTTAAGGCCGGCAGAGAAAATCCACCTGATATGCGCTCCACACAATTGAATAGAGACGCCATTGATTTTCTATGGGAATTGCAGAAATGACTTCTAAGCCTCAAAATAATGACTTTTTTTCCTAAGGTGGTAGGAATGAAACTCAGTGTGGGCTGGATGGGGTCCCCCCTGGGCACCGCAGACCTAAGCTTGTTTAACTCCTACCTCTTAAAGGGGACCGAGAAAAAATGACCTTTTCTGCACTCCAATGTAAGTCAATGGGGCGATTTTTTGGCTATGTGCTAGAAATGAAATTCAGTGCGGATTGGATGACAGGCACCCTAGGCACCCAGGATCGGCTTTAGTTTCACGTGTATCTCTTAAGCCGGCAGAGAAAACCCACCTGATATGCGCTCCACACAATTGAATTAGAGACGCCGTTGATTTTCTATGGGAATTGCAGAAATGACTTCTAAGCCTCAAAATAATGACTTTTTTTCCTAAGGTGGTAGGAATGAAACTCAGTGCGGGCTGGATGGGGTCCCCCCTGGGCACCGCAGACCTAAGCTTGTTTAACTCCTACCTCTTAAAGGGACCGAGAAAAAATGACCTTTTCTGCACTCCAATGTAAGTCAATGGGGCGATTTTTTGGCTATGTGCTAGAAATGAAATTCAGTGCGGATTGGATGACAGGCACCCTAGGCACCCAGGATCGGCTTTAGTTTCACGTGTATCTCTTAAGCCGGCAGAGAAAACCCACCTGATATGCGCTCCACACAATTGAATAGAGACGCCGTTGATTTTCTATGGGAATTGCAGAAATGACTTCTAAGCCTCAAAATAATGACTTTTTTTCCTAAGGTGGTAGGAATGAAACTCAGTGCGGGCTGGATGGGGTCCCCCCTGGGCACCGCAGCTCTAAGCTTGTTTAACTCCTACCTCTTAAAGGGACCGAGAAAAAATGACCTTTTCTGCACTCCAATGTAAGTCAATGGGGCGATTTTTTGGCTATGTGCTAGAAATGAAATTCAGTGCGGATTGGATGACAGGCACCCTAGGCACCCAGGATCGGCTTTAGTTTCACGTGTATCTCTTAAGCCGGCAGAGAAAACCCACCTGATATGCGCTCCACACAATTGAATTAGAGACGCCGTTGATTTTCTATGGGAATTGCAGAAATGACTTCTAAGCCTCAAAATAATGACTTTTTTTCCGAAGGTGGTAGGAATGAAACTCAGTGCGGGCTGGATGGGGTCCCCCTTGGGCACCGCAGACCTAAGCTTGTTTAACTCCTACCTCTTAAAGGGACAGAGAAAAAAATGACATTTTCTGCACTCCAATGTAAGTCAATGGGGCGATTTTTTGGCTATGTGCTAGAAATGAAATTCAGTGCGGATTGGATGACAGGCACCCTAGGCACCCAGGATCGGCTTTAGTTTCACGTGTATCTCTTAAGCCGGCAGAGAAAATCCACCTGATATGCGCTCCACACAATTGAATAGAGACGCCATTGATTTTCTATGGGAATTGCAGAAATGACTTCTAAGCCTCAAAATAATGACTTTTTTTCCTAAGGTGGTAGGAATGAAACTCAGTGTGGGCTGGATGGGGTCCCCCCTGGGCACCGCAGACCTAAGCTTGTTTAACTCCTACCTCTTAAAGGGACCGAGAAAAAATGACCTTTTCTGCACTCCAATGTAAGTCAATGGGGCGATTTTTTGGCTATGTGCTAGAAATGAAATTCAGTGCGGATTGGATGACAGGCACCCTAGGCACCCAGGATCGGCTTTAGTTTCACGTGTATCTCTTAAGCCGGCAGAGAAAATCCACCTGATATGCGCTCCACACAATTGAATTAGAGACGCCGTTGATTTTCTATGGGAATTGCAGAAATGACTTCTAAGCATCAAAATAATGACTTTTTTTCCTAAGGTGGTAGGAATGAAACTCAGTGCGGGCTGGATGGGGTCCCCCCTGGGCACCGCAGCTCTAAGCTTGTTTAACTCCTACCTCTTAAAGGGACCGAGAAAAAATGACCTTTTCTGCACTCCAATGTAAGTCAATGGGGCGATTTTTTGGCTATGTGCTAGAAATGAAATTCAGTGCGGATTGGATGACAGGCACCCTAGGCACCCAGGATCGGCTTTAGTTTCACGTGTATCTCTTAAGCCGGCAGAGAAAACCCACCTGATATGCGCTCCACACAATTGAATTAGAGACGCCGTTGATTTTCTATGGGAATTGCAGAAATGACTTCTAAGCCTCAAAATAATGACTTTTTTTCCTAAGGTGGTAGGAATGAAAATCAGTGCGGGCTGGATGGGGTCCCCCCTGGGCACCGCAGACCTAAGCTTGTTTAACTCCTACCTCTTAAAGGGACCGAGAAAAAATGACCTTTTCTGCACTCCAATGTAAGTCAATGGGGCGATTTTTTGGCTATGTGCTAGAAATGAAATTCAGTGCGGATTGGATGACAGGCACCCTAGGCACCCAGGATCGGCTTTAGTTTCACGTGTATCTCTTAAGGCGGCAGAGAAAATCCACCTGATATGCGCTCCACACAATTGAATAGAGACGCCATTGATTTTCTATGGGAATTGCAGAAATGACTTCTAAGCCTCAAAATAATGACTTTTTTTCCTAAGGTGGTAGGAATGAAACTCAGTGTGGGCTGGATGGGGTCCCCCCTGGGCACCGCAGACCTAAGCTTGTTTAACTCCTACCTCTTAAAGGGGCCGAGAAAAAATGACCTTTTCTGCACTCCAATGTAAGTCAATGGGGCGATTTTTTGGCTATGTGCTAGAAATGAAATTCAGTGCGGATTGGATGACAGGCACCCTAGGCACCCAGGATCGGCTTTAGTTTCACGTGTATCTCTTAAGCCGGCAGAGAAAACCCACCTGATATGCGCTCCACACAATTGAATTAGAGACGCCGTTGATTTTCTATGGGAATTGCAGAAATGACTTCTAAGCCTCAAAATAATGACTTTTTTTCCTAAGGTGGTAGGAATGAAACTCAGTGTGGGCTGGATGGGGTCCCCCCTGGGCACCGCAGACCTAAGCTTGTTTAACTCCTACCTCTTAAAGGGACCGAGAAAAAATGACCTTTTCTGCACTCCAATGTAAGTCAATGGGGCGATTTTTTGGCTATGTGCTAGAAATGAAATTCAGTGCGGATTGGATGACAGGCACCCTAGGCACCCAGGATCGGCTTTAGTTTCATGTGTATCTCTTAAGCCGGCAGAGAAAACCCACCTGATATGCGCTCCACACAATTGAATAGAGACGCCATTGATTTTCTATGGGAATTGCAGAAATGACTTCTAAGCCTCAAAATAATGACTTTTTTTCCTAAGGTGGTAGGAATGAAACTCAGTGCGGGCTGGATGGGGTCCCCCCTGGGCACCGCAGCTCTAAGCTTGTTTAACTCCTACCTCTTAAAGGGACCGAGAAAAAATGACCTTTTCTGCACTCCAATGTAAGTCAATGGGGCGATTTTTTGGCTATGTGCTAGAAATGAAATTCAGTGCGGATTGGATGACAGGCACCCTAGGCACCCAGGATCGGCTTTAGTTTCACGTGTATCTCTTAAGGCGGCAGAGAAAATCCACCTGATATGCGCTCCACACAATTGAATAGAGACGCCATTGATTTTCTATGGGAATTGCAGAAATGACTTCTAAGCCTCAAAATAATGACTTTTTTTCCTAAGGTGGTAGGAATGAAACTCAGTGTGGGCTGGATGGGGTCCCCCCTGGGCACCGCAGACCTAAGCTTGTTTAACTCCTACCTCTTAAAGGGACCGAGAAAAAAATGACCTTTTCTGCACTCCAATGTAAGTCAATGGGGCGATTTTTTGGCTATGTGCTAGAAATGAAATTCAGTGCGGATTGGATGACAGGCACCCTAGGCACCCAGGATCGGCTTTAGTTTCACGTGTATCTCTTAAGCCGGCAGAGAAAACCCACCTGATATGCGCTCCACACAATTGAATTAGAGACGCCGTTGATTTTCTATGGGAATTGCAGAAATGACTTCTAAGCCTCAAAATAATGACTTTTTTTCCTAAGGTGGTAGGAATGAAACTCAGTGCGGGCTGGATGGGGTCCCCCTTGGGCACCGCAGACCTAAGCTTGTTTAACTCCTACCTCTTAAAGGGACCGAGAAAAAATGACATTTTCTGCACTCCAATGTAAGTCAATGGGGCGATTTTTTGGCTATGTGCTAGAAATGAAATTCAGTGCGGATTGGATGACAGGCACCATAGGCACCCAGGATCGGCTTTAGTTTCACGTGTATCTCTTAAGCCGGCAGAGAAAATCCACCTGATATGCGCTCCACACAATTGAATAGAGACGCCATTGATTTTCTATGGGAATTGCAGAAATGACTTCTAAGCCTCAAAATAATGACTTTTTTTCCTAAGGTGGTAGGAATGAAACTCAGTGTGGGCTGGATGGGGTCCCCCCTGGGCACCGCAGACCTAAGCTTGTTTAACTCCTACCTCTTAAAGGGACCGAGAAAAAATGACATTTTCTGCACTCCAATGTAAGTCAATGGGGCGATTTTTTGGCTATGTGCTAGAAATGAAATTCAGTGCGGATTGGATGACAGGCACCCTAGGCACCCAGGATCGGCTTTAGTTTCACGTGTATCTCTTAAGCCGGCAGAGAAAATCCACCTGATATGCGCTCCACACAATTGAATAGAGACGCCATTGATTTTCTATGGGAATTGCAGAAATGACTTCTAAGCCTCAAAATAATGACTTTTTTTCCTAAGGTGGTAGGAATGAAACTCAGTGTGGGCTGGATGGGGTCCCCCCTGGGCACCGCAGACCTAAGCTTGTTTAACTCCTACCTCTTAAAGGGACCGAGAAAAAATGACCTTTTCTGCACTCCAATGTAAGTCAATGGGGCGATTTTTTGGCTATGTGCTAGAAATGAAATTCAGTGCGGATTGGATGACAGGCACCCTAGGCACCCAGGATCGGCATTAGTTTCACGTGTATCTCTTAAGCCGGCAGAGAAAACCCACCTGATATGCGCTCCACACAATTGAATTAGAGACGCCGTTGATTTTCTATGGGAATTGCAGAAATGACTTCTAAGCCTCAAAATAATGACTTTTTTTCCTAAGGTGGTAGGAATGAAACTCAGTGTGGGCTGGATGGGGTCCCCCCTGGGCACCGCAGACCTAAGCTTGTTTAACTCCTACCTCGTAAAGGGACCGAGAAAAAATGACCTTTTCTGCACTCCAATGTAAGTCAATGGGGCGATTTTTTGGCTATGTGCTAGAAATGAAATTCAGTGCGGATTGGATGACAGGCACCCTAGGCACCCAGGATCGGCTTTAGTTTCACAGTGTATCTCTTAAGCCGGCAGAGAAAACCCACCTGATATGCGCTCCACACAATTGAATTAGAGACGCCGTTGATTTTCTATGGGAATTGCAGAAATGACTTCTAAGCCTCAAAATAATGACTTTTTTTCCTAAGGTGGTAGGAATGAAAATCAGTGCGGGCTGGATGGGGTCCCCCCTGGGCACCGCAGACCTAAGCTTGTTTAACTCCTACCTCTTAAAGGGACCGAGAAAAAATGACCTTTTCTGCACTCCAATGTAAGTCAATGGGGCGATTTTTTGGCTATGTGCTAGAAATGAAATTCAGTGCGGATTGGATGACAGGCACCCTAGGCACCCAGGATCGGCTTTAGTTTCACGTGTATCTCTTAAGCCGGCAGAGAAAATCCACCTGATATGCGCTCCACACAATTGAATATAGACGCCATTGATTTTCTTTCAAATTTAGGTTTTATTAAACAAAACATGAAAATAAGGATAATAAAAACAATAATATCAATAAACGTCTCTCCGAATGGGTAAATCAATTACTGAACTATTAATATATAGAAATAGAAAGCTAGAAAGCTATAAAGCTAGTCGTTCTAGAATAATATATCAAGAAAAGGGTTAGCCAAAGGAAAGACAGGTTGGAGGAGAGGGGGGGGGGGGGGGGAGGGGGGGGGTGTGGTAGGAGGAAAGTTGGTGGGTGAGGGAAGAATACCTTAAACTGAGATCCGGTCACCCGTGTGGCCACCCTTCATGGCCCCCGATTGATTAATAAAATGCTTGTCAATTCCAGGTTGTCCCCCGACATCACCGCGAGCATCCACTCCGTGTCAAGCCGTTTCCATAGAGCTTGAAGATTTGCATTGTAATAATCACCTTGAAAAGAGTGATTGTTTATTGTGTGACAAGGGAATGGAACGAGGCGGACTCTTTGAAGGCAGACCATGTTTGCCATGTATTATAGAATTTTTTATTGTTTTGTAAGTCCTCCGCGACTAGTTCCTCTAATCTGTGGAGTTTGTCTACTTCCTCAATCCATTCCAATATGGTAGGGGGGACTGAGGATTTCCATCTCCTAGCCAAAACTGTCTTGGCCGCGACTAGCAGGAAGCCCACAATCGAGTTACTGTTGCTGTGTGTATGTCCCGGAATCATGGATAATAAGACATGTTGTGGAGTGTTGGAGATTTTTTGATGTATTAAGAGATTTATTGTATTAACTATTGAGGACCAGAAGCCTAGTAAGGCGGGGCATTTCCACCATATATGTAGCATGGTGCCTCTGTCTCTCCCACACCTCCAGCATGTATCATCTGCAGACGGGTACATTTTTGTGATTTTGGATGGAACCGCGTACCATCTTGAGAGAACTTTAAAATTTCTCTCCTGGATGCTGCAGGAGATTGAAGTTTTGTGGGTCATGTGAAAAGCCATGTTCACCTCTTCAGCGGTAAAGGCTGTGTTTAGTTCTTTTTCCCAGCTAATCAAATAATCTGGAGGAGCAGTACAAACCTCCTCCAAGAGCAAGTTGTAGATTTTGGATATTGCTTTTGTGGTGGGAGAGCCAGAGATGCATAGCTTTTCAAAGGGTAAAAGACTTCTATTTAGTTGGAGGAAATTTTTTTGCCTATGGAAGAAAGCAGTAAGTTGATTATATTGGTGGGCTATGTCTTGATTGAGCATGTGTGTCCTTTCTTCTTTGTGCGGAATATCTTCTAAAGGACTAATCTCTCCCTTTTTCATGAGAGCATGGAAAGTAATACCTGCATTTGTTGGCATTCCTAGGAAGTAGTGTTTGTGGAGCGCTGGAAGGAAGCTATAATTATTGCCTAAAGGAATAAGTGGCCCATTTGCTTTAAATAAAGGGTTGTGTGGGTGTTTTAGTGATTTTGCGAGAGCTATAATAGAGGCGCTAATGGGCGAGTGTGCGAGGGCTGTATATAATTTAAGCGAGTCTTTCGTCGTCCAAAGGATCGCGGTCGGGTCCAGATTATTGATTGTGTGCTCTAGGTTGACCCAAAGTTTCTTCTGCCTATTATGAAAGCAGTCAAGGACTCTGGTCAAAACTGAGGCCCAGTAGTAAAATTTACAGCTTGGAGACGCCAAGCCTCCTTCTAGTTTTGGTCTCATCAGTATTCTGGCAGCGATTCTTGGAGGTTTGTTCGACCAAATGAATTTAGAAAGAATCGAATTCATTTTATTGAGGTATGTGTTTGTTAGGACTGTCGGAACTGTCTGAAATAAATATAAGATTCTTGGAATGACATTCATTTTTATGGTATTAATCCTGCCCACTAGAGATAAGTCTTTTTTGTCCCAGAACAACAAGTCTTCTTTTATTTTTTGAAGTAGGGGCGTAAAATTTTTCTTTATTGTGTCTATGGGCGATGTGGTGATGTGAGTGCCTAAGTATTTAAGTGATGAGTTGTTCCATTTGAATTGAAAATTTTCCTTTAGCGTGGATTTAATGTTGTCTGGAATCGCTATGCATAGAGCTTCGCATTTTTTGGGATTTAATTTGTAGTTGCTGAAGGACGAGAACTCTTTAATAGTGGCAAGCAGAGAGGGGAGAGAGGTGTGTGGTTTTGTGAGGAAGAGAAGCAAGTCATCAGCATAAGCTGAGCAGATATGCCTTCTGTCTCCTACCTGAATGCCTCCTATGTCAGGGTTCAGCCTTATTGCGTTGAGGAGATGCTCCATGCACAAAACATAGAGTAGGGGGGATAAGGGGCAGCCCTGGCGAGTACCATTTCTAATGTGGATTGTTTCAGATAAGGTGCCGTTAATTTTGATTCTGGCTTGGGGGTTCGTATAAAGGGCCTTGATTTTGTGTAGTAAAATGGGACCCAGTCCAATCTGTTTTAAAGTAGCCTCCATGAATCCCCAGTCGATCCGGTCGAAGGCCTTTTCTGCGTCGAGCGCCAGCAAAATTGTTTGAAGCTTCTTATTGTGAGCATAGTTGGCAAGGGCGAACGCTCTGAGAGTATTGTCCCTCGCTTCTCTACCTGGGATGAACCCCACTTGGTCCGGATCGACTAGGGATTCAAGAAGAACCGAAAGCCTATTAGCTATAGCCTTCGCATAGATCTTTGTATCTACGTTTAGGAGTGATATAGGCCTGTAATTTCCGCAGAAGTTCGGGTCTTTGTCTTCTTTCGGTATCACTGTTATAATAGCTTCTAGAAAGGCTGGGGCAAATTTTTGTTTGTCTGTGATCGAGTTGAACAATTTAACTAGTAAAGGAGAAAATATGTCAGAGAATTTCTTATATAGGGCAGCTGTATATCCATCTGGGCCTGGGCTTTTCCCCGTGGGGAGGCTTTTAATAATATTTTTAATCTCATCGTTTGTAAATGGTTCTTCTAAAAGTGCTTTAGTTTCTGTTGAAATAGTTGGGAGGGCGGTTTTATTTATATATTCAGTAAGTTTACTCTCTTGTTGAGTGAGTGTTTGGGCTCTAGAATATTTTGGTGTGGGCAGCTGATATAGGTTATCGTAGAAATCTTTGAAGGTTCTAGAGATTTCACTTGTGTTATAAGTTAAATTACCTTCTGGGGTGGTAATAGATGGGATACTGTTGTATTTGCTTTTATTTTTGAGGGCCTTGGCTAAAAATTTGCTTGGCTTATTACTGTATGTATAGAAGATTTTCCCACAAACCTGAACCGCTTTCTTATACTGTCTGTGTAGAACATCTTTTATTTTACAGCGAGTCTCGTTTAGTTCCACCAGGGTCTGTCTACGTAATGATTCCTTGTGGGCAGCTTCTAATTTATGTAATTTACTGAATAAATTGTTTAATTGTTTGGCGTTTTCCCTTTTCAATCTCGCACCATGTGAGATAAGAACCCCTCTCGTGGAGGCTTTAAAGGCCTCCCACTGAAAGGTTACTGCAGTAGTGTCACGTTCATGAGCTTCTTTAAATATATCAAAGGAGCTCAGAAGGGCCTCAACGCATACTTGGTCTTCCAGGAGAGATTCATTTAATCTCCACATGGCCGCTAGATTTTTCTTTGGAAGTAGCCTGAAAGTGGTGAAAACGGGTGCGTGATCCGAGAGAAAGGTGTTGCCAATTGTTGAGTCTTTTACATAATTTATCACTGAGTGTGAGGCAAATATATAGTCGATTCTGCTATATGTGTTAGTCGGTGCAGAGTAATGCGTGAAGTCTTTTAAGGTTGGGTTGCTAATTTTCCAGGTATCAAGTAGTCTAAGATCTCTCAAAGCATTTTGCAAAGCTCTGATTTTTTTGTGGGCAATTTTAGTTTTGCCTGTTGATGTATCTGATAGTGGATTAAGGGGGATATTAAGATCGCCGCCTAGGATGATTTCTCCCTTGGCGAAGCTGGCTAGATCATTAAGTAGATTAATCATGAAATCTACCTGATCATGGTTTGGTGCATAGACACTAGCTAGGGTAAGTGTTCTGTCCTCTATTTTGCAGTTCAGAAATACGAACCTCGCCTCCGGATCAATTTTAGTGTCTAGAACAGTATGGGAGAGATTTTTGTGGACTCCAATAGAGGCGCCTTTAGCTTTCTTAGTATCTGAGGTGGAGTGGTACCATGTAGAATAGTACCTGTTTTTGGTAAGATCGGGGATTGAGTTCGTTTGAAAATGGGTTTCCTGCAAGAAGATTACTTGTGCGTTCTTTTTGTGGAGGGAGTATAAAGTGTTGGAGCGTTTCTCCGGCACACTGAACCCATTGACATTCAATGAGCTGAATGTTGTTTCTGACATTTTGTGTACTTATAACGGATGAGTACACTTACGCTTTTGTAGCAATTGAATACTATGGGGAGCGGAGCTCCTATCAGACTGAAGCAGAGGCCTCGGCGATGTCGGGGGTTGCGCGAGACTGATTTGTCTCTTACCGAAGGTCAAGAAGGGGTCGACCCGGGTGCTGGAATCTAAGAAAATAAAAGAAGAGCAAGGAGGGAAGGGAAAAGGGAAAAGGGACAGGAGACAAGGTTAACAATTTACTTAGCTTGAGAATCAAACAATTAGAGGAGCAATCAGAACAATAACTAATATTTATGGTCTGACTCTAGACCTTACTGATAGGCAGTAGGAAATAAGGCCTCTCACCGTAGTAAGGCGATTATTAGTATGCCCTAAGAAGAGGCCGTGGAGAGACAATTCTATAATACTGAGTGTAGGGGTGTGGTTATGGGGAGGGAGTTGTCAAGGGGATAGGGAAGCAATAAAGAAAACAGCGTTCTTAATATAAGTAACGCACGGGAACTAACGAAAGTGATAACAACGTCACTAGGTCCTGCTAATCAGGACTCCCTAATGGGAGGGTAGGTTGACACGTCACTTGGAAGGGGTACTACCCAGGGTGTTCGGGCCAGGTATGATATTTATAATAATGGTATATTTGAGCCTTAAATGAAGGGCTAGTGAAAATATGCGGACTATGTGAGTAAGCTTTAGAAGATATGAGAAGAGGGGTTACTAGAGTGTGGAGTAGTCTCCGGTCTTGGAGGAGTGAGCTTTAAGATGAAATGCATGTTCAAGAATGTTTCTGTGCAGGGGGAACGAGCAGCTTCCCTGATGTAGAAATAGTGTGTTACACAAATAGCAACATAGGAATTATAGATTCTCTTTTACATTCTAAAGGAATAACCTATTAGTACATTAATCCGTGACTAACAAATAAGAGTCTTGATCAGCCTGCTAACAAAGAAATAATAAAAAGAAAAGAAACCACTTAGGTGCTATGCGCAGCTCCTTGGCTCTGAGCTTTCTCTCCCAAATTTGACAACCTCTTCTTATCCCTCTGTGGGAGGGGCTGTTGGGTCGGATTCGTCTGACCTCTCGCAGGTCCACTTTCTGGTTGCGAATAATATCTTGGGGGTGGTAATACCATTGTTTCATGTAGTTCGCACCATTCTGGTAAGTAGATTGTTGGCAAGTTAAGTGCTTTGAGAAAGTTCTGCAGTTCTTTTGGTTCACTCAATGTAATTGGTCCCCCTGAAGATCTGACGGATAGTGAGAACGGGAAGCCCCACTTATATTGGAGCTTGCGATCGTACAGGATCTGTGTCAGTGGTTTAAGCGCTGCTCTTTGACGTAAGGTTAAAAGGGATAGATCCGTAAAGAGTTGAATTTTGTGACCATTAAAGTCGATGTCACGTATATCTTTGGCTTTCCTCATTATCTCTTCTTTAAGAAGGTAGAAATGTACACGGCATATTATGTCCCTTGGTCTCTTGGAATCTTTGCCTCTTGGCTTAAGAGCTCTATGAACTCTATCTAGTTCAATGTATGTGTCTTGAGGTCTCTTTAAAATCCTATTGAATATAGAGGTGACTGCGCTATATAGGTCTGTGGCACGAATTTCTTCTGGAACACCTCTAATGCGGATATTGTTCCTGCGACTCCTGTTCTCGACATCATCTAGCCTCAGGGTGATCATCTTTTGGGATAGTTTGAGAGATTCTGTGCAATTAATCAGTTCCTTAATCTGGATATCGTGTCTGTTTTGTGTTTTTTCCATAACTGTTGATTTGGATTCAAGAGCTGTGACTTTTTTATTAACCACTGCTAAGTCTTTTCGCCACGTGGCCTTGAGATCTGTAGCCAAATTATTTAAGTCCTGTTTAGAAGGAATTTTTTGCTAGGAGAGCTTGGAGTTCGGGGTGTCCTTGCAGCGCCTGCATCGCATTCTCTGTGGGGATTGTCTGTTTCGTGCTTGAAGATAAGGGATTAAAGATCACCGAGTCCTCTGAGGAGGCTGAGAAGTCTTCTGAGGATGAACCCTTGTTTAGTAAAGCCTGTTTGTGTACGGAGTGTTTTTTTGGGGTTCTCAACATTTTCCTTTTGTTTGGTTGAGAAGGTTCACAGTCTGAGTCCAGCGGGGTCGTGGAGCCTTCGGAACTGTCTATATCTTGCGTCCTCTTTTTTTGTTGAGGATGTGTGTCCATGTGACTGACACCTGACGGGAAGTCATTTGATGGATTGTAGCGAGGGTGCTCATATGTGGTAGGAGGTTGTTGGTCCCCAAGACTTGACCTTTGGGGCTTTTTGGCTTGTAGAGCAAGACCAACTGTGTTATCATATACTGATTGGTTCGGTCCCGCCTCAGGCAAAGCTTGGTTCCTGGTTTTGGTTGCAGGGCCTCCCTTATCTATGCCATATGGAGAGTTTTTAGGATCCCAGATAACTTTAAGGGATCTTTGGTTTGCATTGTCTTTAGTCAAGGGATATATTGTTTGCTCTTTCTCTAGCACCACATCATTCCCCTTATGTCCCAAGTTGTCTGGAAGAATAGCTTTAGTAAGCAGTGGTTGCAAGCTGTCATGTTGTGCTGTTGTCACTGAGTGTTCTATCTGTGAACACTCCATCTTCATAATCATAGTGTGTCTGTGCTTCTGTGGAGGCTCCGCCTCCTCACACATGGCCTCTGGTTTTGTCTCCTTGGTATGGGGGCTGGGCACCACATTGTACCCCAAACTAAGACCCTCAGGCGACTGTGCGGGCCGATGGGGTGCTATTGAGGCATCTTTTTTGTCTGTGGCCTCATATACTGTCTCCCCTTCTTTATAGCTGCAGCGTTCCTTGTGATCTCGGCCCTGTTCCCCATCCAAGATGGCCGCGCGCATGCTCAGTTGAGCGGTACTTGTGCGGGCTCTATCTCCGCATTCTGCGGGGTGATCTGGGGTCTGGGGGTGATGGTGAGGGGGGCGCATCTCCCTACTCACCACCGCTCTGTCTGGGGAGAGGGACTGGACCGCTGTGCCCGTACTTTCCGGCGCTTCTCGGGTCCGTGCCTCTACCAAGATGGCCGCCCGCTCCTTCTGTGAAGAGCTGCGGCTTGTTCTTGTGCCGCTATCAGCTCTCTGTGTCGGCTTAGCTGTATCCGCGGTCCCCGGCGTGTTCTTGGAGCTCTCCCTCTTCTTCCCCTGCTTGTCCGGCATATTTAGGTTGGGTATAGCGGCTCTGGCTCGGCTGTTAGCTTAGGCCCTGACCGGAGCTTCCCCTAGCAGCAGCCGTCCATGCAGCGTGCCAAGCCACGCCCCGCCATTGATTTTCTATGGGAATTGCAGAAATGTCTTCTAAGCCTCAAAATAATGACTTTTTTTCCTAAGGTGGTAGGAATGAAACTCAGTGTGGGCTGGATGGGGTCCCCCCTGGGCACCGCAGACCTAAGCTTGTTTAACTCCTACCTCTTAAAGGGACCGAGAAAAAAATGACCTTTTCTGCACTCCAATGTAAGTCAATGGGGCGATTTTTTGGCTATGTGCTAGAAATGAAATTCAGTGCGGATTGGATGACAGGCACCCTAGGCACCCAGGATCAGCTTTAGTTTCACGTGTATCTCTTAAGCCGGCAGAGAAAACCCACCTGATATGCGCTCCACACAATTGAATTAGAGACGCCGTTGATTTTCTATGGGAATTGCAGAAATGACTTCTAAGCCTCAAAATAATGACTTTTTTTCCTAAGGTGGTAGGAATGAAACTCAGTGCGGGCTGGATGGGGTCCCCCCTGGGCACCGCAGACCTAAGCTTGTTTAACTCCTACCTCTTAAAGGGACCGAGAAAAAATGACCTTTTCTGCACTCCAATGTAAGTCAATGGGGCGATTTTTTGGCTATGTGCTAGAAATGAAATTCAGTGCGGATTGGATGACAGGCACCCTAGGCACCCAGGATCGGCTTTAGTTTCACGTGTATCTCTTAAGCCGGCAGAGAAAATCCACCTGATATGCGCTCCACACAATTGAATAGAGACGCCATTGATTTTCTATGGGAATTGCAGAAATGACTTCTAAGCCTCAAAATAATGACTTTTTTTCCTAAGGTGGTAGGAATGAAACTCAGTGTGGGCTGGATGGGGTCCCCCCTGGGCACCGCAGACCTAAGCTTGTTTAACTCCTACCTCTTAAAGGGACCGAGAAAAAATGACCATTTCTGCACTCCAATGTAAGTCAATGGGGCGATTTTTTGGCTATGTGCTAGAAATGAAATTCAGTGCGGATTGGATGACAGGCACCTTAGGCACCCAGGATCGGCTTTAGTTTCACGTGTATCTCTTAAGCCGGCAGAGAAAACCCACCTGATATGCGCTCCACACAATTGAATTAGAGACGCCGTTGATTTTCTATGGGAATTGCAGAAATGACTTCTAAGCCTCAAAATAATGACTTTTTTTCCTAAGGTGGTAGGAATGAAACTCAGTGCGGGCTGGATGGGGTCCCCCCTGGGCACCGCAGCTCTAAGCTTGTTTAACTCCTACCTCTTAAAGGGACCGAGAAAAAATGACCTTTTCTGCACTCCAATGTAAGTCAATGGGGCGATTTTTTGGCTATGTGCTAGAAATGAAATTCAGTGCGGATTGGATGACAGGCACCCTAGGCACCCAGGATCGGCTTTAGTTTCACGTGTATCTCTTAAGGCGGCAGAGAAAATCCACCTGATATGCGCTCCACACAATTGAATAGAGACGCCATTGATTTTCTATGGGAATTGCAGAAATGACTTCTAAGCCTCAAAATAATGACTTTTTTTCCTAAGGTGGTAGGAATGAAACTCAGTGTGGGCTGGATGGGGTCCCCCCTGGGCACCGCAGACCTAAGCTTGTTTAACTCCTACCTCTTAAAGGGGCCGAGAAAAAATGACCTTTTCTGCACTCCAATGTAAGTCAATGGGGCGATTTTTTGGCTATGTGCTAGAAATGAAATTCAGTGCGGATTGGATGACAGGCACCCTAGGCACCCAGGATCGGCTTTAGTTTCACGTGTATCTCTTAAGCCGGCAGAGAAAACCCACCTGATATGCGCTCCACACAATTGAATTAGAGACGCCGTTGATTTTCTATGGGAATTGCAGAAATGACTTCTAAGCCTCAAAATAATGACTTTTTTTCCTAAGGTGGTAGGAATGAAACTCAGTGCGGGCTGGATGGGGTCCCCCTTGGGCACCGCAGACCTAAGCTTGTTTAACTCCTACCTCTTAAAGGGACCGAGAAAAAATGACCTTTTCTGCACTCCAATGTAAGTCAATGGGGCGATTTTTTGGCTATGTGCTAGAAATGAAATTCAGTGCGGATTGGATGACAGGCACCCTAGGCACCCAGGATCGGCTTTAGTTTCACGTGTATCTCTTAAGCCGGCAGAGAAAATCCACCTGATATGCGCTCCACACAATTGAATAGAGACGCCATTGATTTTCTATGGGAATTGCAGAAATGACTTCTAAGCCTCAAAATAATGACTTTTTTTCCTAAGGTGGTAGGAATGAAACTCAGTGTGGGCTGGATGGGGTCCCCCATGGGCACCGCAGACCTAAGCTTGTTTAACTCCTACCTCTTAAAGGGACCGAGAAAAAATGACCTTTTCTGCACTCCAATGTAAGTCAATGGGGCGATTTTTTGGCTATGTGCTAGAAATGAAATTCAGTGCGGATTGGATGACAGGCACCCTAGGCACCCAGGATCGGCTTTAGTTTCACGTGTATCTCTTAAGCCGGCAGAGAAAACCCACCTGATATGCGCTCCACACAATTGAATTAGAGACGCCGTTGATTTTCTATGGGAATTGCAGAAATGACTATTAAGCCTCAAAATAATGACTTTTTTTCCTAAGGTGGTAGGAATGAAACTCAGTGCGGGCTGGATGGGGTCCCCCCTGGGCACCGCAGACCTAAGCTTGTTTAACTCCTACCTCTTAAAGGGACCGAGAAAAAATGACCTTTTCTGCACTCCAATGTAAGTCAATGGGGCGATTTTTTGGCTATGTGCTAGAAATGAAATTCAGTGCGGATTGGATGACAGGCACCCTAGGCACCCAGGATCGGCTTTAGTTTCATGTGTATCTCTTAAGCCGGCAGAGAAAACCCACCTGATATGCGCTCCACACAATTGAATAGAGACGCCGTTGATTTTCTATGGGAATTGCAGAAATGACTTCTAAGCCTCAAAATAATGACTTTTTTTCCTAAGGTGGTAGGAATGAAACTCAGTGCGGGCTGGATGGGGTCCCCCCTGGGCACCGCAGCTCTAAGCTTGTTTAACTCCTACCTCTTAAAGGGACCGAGAAAAAATGACCTTTTCTGCACTCCAATGTAAGTCAATGGGGCGATTTTTTGGCTATGTGCTAGAAATGAAATTCAGTGCGGATTGGATGACAGGCACCCTAGGCACCCAGGATCGGCTTTAGTTTCACGTGTATCTCTTAAGGCGGCAGAGAAAATCCACCTGATATGCGCTCCACACAATTGAATAGAGACGCCATTGATTTTCTATGGGAATTGCAGAAATGACTTCTAAGCCTCAAAATATTGACTTTTTTTCCTAAGGTGGTAGGAATGAAACTCAGTGTGGGCTGGATGGGGTCCCCCCTGGGCACCGCAGACCTAAGCTTGTTTAACTCCTACCTCTTAAAGGGACCGAGAAAAAATGACCTTTTCTGCACTCCAATGTAAGTCAATGGGGCGATTTTTTGGCTATGTGCTAGAAATGAAATTCAGTGCGGATTGGATGACAGGCACCCTAGGCACCCAGGATCGGCTTTAGTTTCACGTGTATCTCTTAAGCCGGCAGAGAAAACCCACCTGATATGCGCTCCACACAATTGAATTAGAGACGCCGTTGATTTTCTATGGGAATTGCAGAAATGACTTCTAAGCCTCAAAATAATGACTTTTTTTCCTAAGGTGGTAGGAATGAAACTCAGTGCGGGCTGGATGGGGTCCCCCTTGGGCACCGCAGACCTAAGCTTGTTTAACTCCTACCTCTTAAAGGGACCGAGAAAAAATGACATTTTCTGCACTCCAATGTAAGTCAATGGGGCGATTTTTTGGCTATGTGCTAGAAATGAAATTCAGTGCGGATTGGATGACAGGCACCCTAGGCACCCAGGATCGGCTTTAGTTTCACGTGTATCTCTTAAGCCGACAGAGAAAATCCACCTGATATGCGCTCCACACAATTGAATAGAGACGCCATTGATTTTCTATGGGAATTGCAGAAATGACTTCTAAGCCTCAAAATAATGACTTTTTTTCCTAAGGTGGTAGGAATGAAACTCAGTGTGGGCTGGATGGGGTCCCCCCTGGGCACCGCAGACCTAAGCTTGTTTAACTCCTACCTCTTAAAGGGACCGAGGAAAAATGACCTTTTCTGCACTCCAATGTAAGTCAATGGGGCGATTTTTTGGCTATGTGCTAGAAATGAAATTCAGTGCGGATTGGATGACAGGCACCCTAGGCACCCAGGATCGGCTTTAGTTTCACGTGTATCTCTTAAGCCGGCAGAGAAAACCCACCTGATATGCGCTCCACACAATTGAATTAGAGACGCCGTTGATTTTCTATGGGAATTGCAGAAATGACTTCTAAGCCTCAAAATAATGACTTTTTTTTCCGAAGGTGGTAGGAATGAAACTCAGTGCGGGCTGGATGGGGTCCCCCCTGGGCACCGCAGCTCTAAGCTTGTTTAACTCCTACCTCTTAAAGGGACCGAGAAAAAATGACCTTTTCTGCACTCCAATGTAAGTCAATGGGGCGATTTTTTGGCTATGTGCTAGAAATGAAATTCAGTGCGGATTGGATGACAGGCACCCTAGGCACCCAGGATCGGCTTTAGTTTCACGTGTATCTCTTAAGCCGGCAGAGAAAATCCACCTGATATGCGCTCCACACAATTGAATAGAGACGCCATTGATTTTCTATGGGAATTGCAGAAATGACTTCTAAGCCTCAAAATAATGACTTTTTTTCCTAAGGTGGTAGGAATGAAACTCAGTGTGGGCTGGATGGGGTCCCCCCTGGGCACCGCAGACCTAAGCTTGTTTAACTCCTACCTCTTAAAGGGACCGAGAAAAAATGACCTTTTCTGCACTCCAATGTAAGTCAATGGGGCGATTTTTTGGCTATGTGCTAGAAATGAAATTCAGTGCGGATTGGATGACAGGCACCCTAGGCACCCAGGATCGGCATTAGTTTCACGTGTATCTCTTAAGCCGGCAGAGAAAACCCACCTGATATGCGCTCCACACAATTGAATTAGAGACGCCGTTGATTTTCTATGGGAATTGCAGAAATGACTTCTAAGCCTCAAAATAATGACTTTTTTTCCTAAGGTGGTAGGAATGAAACTCAGTGCGGGCTGGATGGGGTCCCCCCTGGGCACCGCAGACCTAAGCTTGTTTAACTCCTACCTTTTAAAGGGACCGAGAAAAAATGACCTTTTCTGCACTCCAATGTAAGTCAATGGGGCGATTTTTTGGCTATGTGCTAGAAATGAAATTCAGTGCGGATTGGATGACAGACACCATAGGCACCCAGGATTGGCTTTAGTTTCACGTGTATCTCTTAAGCCGGCAGAGAAAACCCACCTGATATGCGCTCCACACAATTGAATTAGAGACGCCGTTGATTTTCTATGGGAATTGCAGAAATGACTTCTAAGCCTCAAAATAATGACTTTTTTTCCTAAGGTGGTAGGAATGAAACTCAGTGCGGGCTGGATGGGGTCCCCCCTGGGCACCGCAGACCTAAGCTTTTTTAACTCCTACCTCTTAAAGGGACCGAGAAAAAATGACCTTTTCTGCACTCCAATGTAAGTCAATGGGGCGATTTTTTGGCTATGTGCTAGAAATGAAATTCAGTGCGGATTGGATGACAGGCACCCTAGGCACCCAGGATCGGCTTTAGTTTCACGTGTATCTCTTAAGCCAGCAGAGAAAATCCACCTGATATGCGCTCCACACAATTGAATAGAGACGCCATTGATTTTCTATGGGAATTGCAGAAATGACTTCTAAGCCTCAAAATAATGACTTTTTTTCCTAAGGTGGTAGGAATGAAACTCAGTGTGGGCTGGATGGGGTCCCCCCTGGGCACCGCAGACCTAAGCTTGTTTAACTCCTACCTCTTAAAGGGACCGAGAAAAAATGACCTTTTCTGCACTCCAATGTAAGTCAATGGGGCGATTTTTTGGCTATGTGCTAGAAATTAAATTCAGTGCGGATTGGATGACAGGCACCCTAGGCACCCAGGATCGGCTTTAGTTTCACGTGTATCTCTTAAGCCGGCAGAGAAAACCCACCTGATATGCGCTCCACACAATTGAATTAGAGACGCCGTTGATTTTCTATGGGAATTGCAGAAATGACTTCTAAGCCTCAAAATAATGACTTTTTTTTCCGAAGGTGGTAGGAATGAAACTCAGTGCGGGCTGGATGGGGTCCCCCCTGGGCACCGCAGCTCTAAGCTTGTTTAACTCCTACCTCTTAAAGGGACCGAGAAAAAATGACCTTTTCTGCACTCCAATGTAAGTCAATGGGGCGATTTTTTGGCTATGTGCTAGAAATGAAATTCAGTGCGGATTGGATGACAGGCACCCTAGGCACCCAGGATCGGCTTTAGTTTCACGTGTATCTCTTAAGGCGGCAGAGAAAATCCACCTGATATGCGCTCCACACAATTGAATAGAGACGCCATTGATTTTCTATGGGAATTGCAGAAATGACTTCTAAGCCTCAAAATAATGACTTTTTTTCCTAAGGTGGTAGGAATGAAACTCAGTGCGGGCTGGATGGGGTCCCCCCTGGGCACCGCAGACCTAAGCTTGTTTAACTCCTACCTCTTAAAGGGACCGAGAAAAAATGACCTTTTCTGCACTCCAATGTAAGTCAATGGGGCGATTTTTTGGCTATGTGCTAGAAATGAAATTCAGTGCGGATTGGATGACAGGCACCCTAGGCACCCAGGATCGGCTTTAGTTTCACGTGTATCTCTTAAGCCAGCAGAGAAAATCCACCTGATATGCGCTCCACACAATTGAATAGAGACGCCATTGATTTTCTATGGGAATTGCAGAAATGACTTCTAAGCCTCAAAATAATGACTTTTTTCCTAAGGTGGTAGGAATGAAACTCAGTGTGGGCTGGATGGGGTCCCCCCTGGGCACCGCAGACCTAAGCTTGTTTAACTCCTACCTCTTAAAGGGACCGAGAAAAAATGACCTTTTCTGCACTCCAATGTAAGTCAATGGGGCGATTTTTTGGCTATGTGCTAGAAATTAAATTCAGTGCGGATTGGATGACAGGCACCCTAAGCACCCAGGATCGGCTTTAGTTTCACGTGTATCTCTTAAGCCGGCAGAGAAAACCCACCTGATATGCGCTCCACACAATTGAATTAGAGACGCCGTTGATTTTCTATGGGAATTGCAGAAATGACTTCTAAGCCTCAAAATAATGACTTTTTTTTCCTAAGGTGGTAGGAATGAAACTCAGTGCGGGCTGGATGGGGTCCCCCCTGGGCACCGCAGACCTAAGCTTGTTTAACTCCTACCTCTTAAAGGGACCGAGAAAAAATGACCTTTTCTGCTCTCCAATGTAAGTCAATGGGGCGATTTTTTGGCTATGTGCTAGAAATGAAATTCAGTGCGGATTGGATGACAGGCACCCTAGGCACCCAGGATCGGCTTTAGTTTCACGTGTATCTCTTAAGCCGGCAGAGAAAACCCACCTGATATGCGCTCCACACAATTGAATTAGAGACGCCGTTGATTTTCTATGGGAATTGCAGAAATGACTTCTAAGCCTCAAAATAATGACTTTTTTTCCTAAGGTGGTAGGAATGAAACTCAGTGCGGGCTGGATGGGGTCCCCCCTGGGCACCGCAGACCTAAGCTTGTTTAACTCCTACCTCTTAAAGGGACCGAGAAAAAATGACCTTTTCTGCACTCCAATGTAAGTCAATGGGGCGATTTTTTGGCTATGTGCTAGAAATGAAATTCAGTGCAGATTGGATGACAGGCACCCTAGGCACCCAGGATCGGCTTTAGTTTCACGTGTATCTCTTATTATATGTATTTTGAGGCTTAGAAGTCATTTCTGCAATTCCCATAGAAAATCAACGGCGTCTCTAATTCAATTGTGTGGAGCGCATATCAGGTGGGTTTTCTCTGCCGGCTTAAGAGATACACGTGAAACTAAAGCCGATCCTGGGTGCCTAGGGTGCCTGTCATCCAATCCGCACTGAATTTCATTTCTAGCACATAGCCAAAAAATCGCCCCATTGACTTACATTGGAGTGCAGAAAAGGTCATTTTTTCTCGGTCCCTTTAAGAGGTAGGAGTTAAACAAGCTTAGGTCTGCGGTGCCCAGGGGGGACCCCATCCAGCCCACACTGAGTTTCATTCCTACCACCTTAGGAAAAAAAGTCATTATTTTGAGGCTTAGAAGTCATTTCTGCAATTCCCATAGAAAATCAATGGCGTCTCTATTCAATTGTGTGGAGCGCATATCAGGTGGATTTTCTCTGCCGGCTTAAGAGATACACGTGAAACTAAAGCCGATCCTGGGTGCCTAGGGTGCCTGTCATCCAATCCGCACTGAATTTCATTTCTAGCACATAGCCAAAAAATCGCCCCATTGACTTACATTGGAGTGCAGAAAAGGTCATTTTTTCTCGGTCCCTTTAAGAGGTAGGAGTTAAACAAGCTTAGGTCTGCGGTGCCCAGGGGGGACCCCATCCAGCCCACACTGAGTTTCATTCCTACCACCTTAGGAAAAAAAGTCATTATTTTGAGGCTTAGAAGTCATTTCTGCAATTCCCATAGAAAATCAATGGCGTCTCTATTCAATTGTGTGGAGCGCATATCAGGTGGATTTTCTCTGCCGGCTTAAGAGATACACGTGAAACTAAAGCCGATCCTGGGTGCCTAGGGTGCCTGTCATCCAATCCGCACTGAATTTCATTTCTAGCACATAGCCAAAAAATCGCCCCATTGACTTACATTGGAGTGCAGAAAAGGTCATTTTTTCTCGGTCCCTTTAAGAGGTAGGAGTTAAACAAGCTTAGGTCTTCGGTGCCCAAGGGGGACCCCATCCAGCCCGCACTGAGTTTCATTCCTACCACCTTAGGAAAAAAAGTCATTATTTTGAGGCTTAGAAGTCATTTCTGCAATTCCCATAGAAAATCAACGGCGTCTCTAATTCAATTGTGTGGAGCGCATATCAGGTGGGTTTTCTCTGCCGGCTTAAGAGATACACGTGAAACTAAAGCCGATCCTGGGTGCCTAGGGTGCCTGTCATCCAATCCGCACTGAATTTCATTTCTAGCACATAGCCAAAAAATCGCCCCATTGACTTACATTGGAGTGCAGAAAAGGTCATTTTTTTCTCGGTCCCTTTAAGAGGTAGGAGTTAAACAAGCTTAGGTCTGCGGTGCCCAGGGGGGACCCCATCCAGCCCGCACTGAGTTTCATTCCTACCACCTTAGGAAAAAAAGTCATTATTTTGAGGCTTAGAAGTCATTTCTGCAATTCCCATAGAAAATCAACGGCGTCTCTAATTCAATTGTGTGGAGCGCATATCAGGTGGGTTTTCTCTGCCGGCTTAAGAGATACACGTGAAACTAAAGCCGATCCTGGGTGCCTAGGGTGCCTGTCATCCAATCCGCACTGAATTTCATTTCTAGCACATAGCCAAAAAATCGCCCCATTGACTTACATTGGAGTGCAGAAAAGGTCATTTTTTCTCGGTCCCTTTAAGAGGTAGGAGTTAAACAAGCTTAGAGCTGCGGTGCCCAGGGGGGACCCCATCCAGCCCGCACTGAGTTTCATTCCTACCACCTTAGGAAAAAAAGTCATTATTTTGAGGCTTAGAAGTCATTTCTGCAATTCCCATAGAAAATCAACGGCGTCTCTAATTCAATTGTGTGGAGCGCATATCAGGTGGGTTTTCTCTGCCGGCTTAAGAGATACACGTGAAACTAAAGCCGATCCTGGGTGCCTAGGGTGCCTGTCATCCAATCCGCACTGAATTTCATTTCTAGCACATAGCCAAAAAATCGCCCCATTGACTTACATTGGAGTGCAGAAAAGGTCATTTTTTCTCGGTCCCTTTAAGAGGTAGGAGTTAAACAAGCTTAGGTCTGCGGTGCCCAGGGGGGACCCCATCCAGCCCACACTGAGTTTCATTCCTACCACCTTAGGAAAAAAAGTCATTATTTTGAGGCTTAGAAGTCATTTCTGCAATTCCCATAGAAAATCAATGGCGTCTCTATTCAATTGTGTGGAGCGCATATCAGGTGGATTTTCTCTGCCGGCTTAAGAGATACACGTGAAACTAAAGCCGATCCTGGGTGCCTAGGGTGCCTGTCATCCAATCCGCACTGAATTTCATTTCTAGCACATAGCCAAAAAATCGCCCCATTGACTTACATTGGAGTGCAGAAAATGTCATTTTTTTCTCGGTCCCTTTAAGAGGTAGGAGTTAAACAAGCTTAGGTCTGCGGTGCCCAAGGGGGACCCCATCCAGCCCGCACTGAGTTTCATTCCTACCACCTTAGGAAAAAAAGTCATTATTTTGAGGCTTAGAAGTCATTTCTGCAATTCCCATAGAAAATCAACGGCGTCTCTAATTCAATTGTGTGGAGCGCATATCAGGTGGGTTTTCTCTGCCGGCTTAAGAGATACACGTGAAACTAAAGCCGATCCTGGGTGCCTAGGGTGCCTGTCATCCAATCCGCACTGAATTTCATTTCTAGCACATAGCCAAAAAATCGCCCCATTGACTTACATTGGAGTGCAGAAAAGGTCATTTTTTCTCGGTCCCTTTAAGAGGTAGGAGTTAAACAAGCTTAGGTCTGCGGTGCCCAGGGGGGACCCCATCCAGCCCACACTGAGTTTCATTCCTACCACCTTAGGAAAAAAAGTCATTATTTTGAGGCTTAGAAGTCATTTCTGCAATTCCCATAGAAAATCAATGGCGTCTCTATTCAATTGTGTGGAGCGCATATCAGGTGGATTTTCTCTGCCGCCTTAAGAGATACACGTGAAACTAAAGCCGATCCTGGGTGCCTAGGGTGCCTGTCATCCAATCCGCACTGAATTTCATTTCTAGCACATAGCCAAAAAATCGCCCCATTGACTTACATTGGAGTGCAGAAAAGGTCATTTTTTCTCGGTCCCTTTAAGAGGTAGGAGTTAAACAAGCTTAGAGCTGCGGTGCCCAGGGGGGACCCCATCCAGCCCGCACTGAGTTTCATTCCTACAACCTTAGGAAAAAAAGTCATTATTTTGAGGCTTAGAAGTCATTTCTGCAATTCCCATAGAAAATCAACGGCGTCTCTATTCAATTGTGTGGAGCGCATATCAGGTGGGTTTTCTCTGCCGGCTTAAGAGATACACATGAAACTAAAGCCGATCCTGGGTGCCTAGGGTGCCTGTCATCCAATCCGCACTGAATTTCATTTCTAGCACATAGCCAAAAAATCGCCCCATTGACTTACGATCCAATATATTTATTGAAGGATTTTTTGTATTTTATCAACACAGACAAGTAACAGATAACATGCCCCTTTATGGGGAAGTAGTATCAGTTAAGCAGATGAGGAATGCAAAACATTTCAATTGTAACAGGTAGTAGTAAGTAGCAAAATGCAAAACATTCAATTGTAACATATAGTAGTATGTAGCAAAATGCAAAACATTCAATTGTAACATGTAGTAGTATGTAGCAAAATGCAATAAGAATGCAGATAGTGATGCAAATAAGTGACAAGCAACGCACAACATATCTTAAAAGGGAGGGAGGGGGGGGGGGTCCGGAGGGTGCAAGGGGGGGGTGGTAGGAAATGGTAAGGAGGTAGAGGGAGGGGGGGGGAGGGGGAGGGACAGGAGGGAAGAGGAGAAGAGGGTAAAAGGACCAAGAAGGGAAGTACAAAGGGAAGGGACAGAAAAGTGGGACACATGTGGGAAGTAGCCTAACTGCGGAAAGATACTTCAAATTAAAGGTAGCTAAAGAGTAGCAGTACAGTAATAGTAGCAGTAAAACATCTATATCTAGGCGCAAAAACTAGTAATTGTCATGTAACTTCAGATGTATACATAGGTAACAGAGAAACATAAGTTGACGGAAAGCTGGAGGGACGGGTGCAGCATGAATGGCATATGTCTTCTCATGTATCACAGGATGTAATAGATGTCCACATAGTGTAAGAAAGCAATATACAAGCATGAATGAGTCCACATGAAGCCAGAATTGCCGTTATGTTACGCAATGGACTATAAGTTGCGAGCTCACACACTAAGGAGAGGGGGAGACAGACTCACACAGGGTCACACAAACAGGACGTGAATACACAAACACAACCAAACAAGACAAGACAAAACAGGAGGGCCACAATCACACATAAGTCAATGCCAAGTTAACCTATGCTTGCGGACTGGGTATGGGGCACAAAGTCCAGTATTATTCAACCGAGGAGATAGAGAGGAGTGTTCATCTGGATAGTTCCTTTATCAGAAGGGTCATAGCCTCCTATGACTTATAAACTTATAGCACATAGCAGCTTACACAGGGGCTGAGCTCGAGGATGGGAGTGAGGACGTTGAAGGTCTCCGGGAAGCGCCACTCACAGGGAGGTGAGGAAGGTCCCATGTCTGCAGTAGATGTAAACCTTCCTCCAGATTTCGGATTCTCATATACTCTGAGCCTTTGGTGACAACGAGGCCAGAGGAGCCTCTCCAGCGGTATTGCATGTCATGAGCTCGTAACACTGCTGTTACCGGTGCTAAGTTCCTTCTAAAGCTCAAAGTAGCCGCAGATAAGTCCGGAAAAACAGCTACTGTCGTGTACGGAGCAGGCAGCGAAGTACAGTTTCTAGTTGCTGCAAGGAAGGCAGATTTAACATGAAGGTGCCGTATGCGTACCAAAGTGTCTCTCGGAGTGTCCAGAGGAAGGTGGTCAGGTCGCGGTAGCCGGCGTGCCCAATCTATAGCAAGATCTGTCCCGCGGTATTCAGGCAGCGTCGTTTTCATGAACTCTCGGGTGTAAGTGGCTAGTTCAGCATTGGGGATCGACTCCGGGACCCCCCTCAGCTTCAAATTATGAGCCCGGGATCTATCATCAACTGAGGTCAAAGTCTCACGTAATTGAGCCACCTCCTCACGTAGATGCCAATGAGAATCAATCAAAACGTTGTATTCCCGTACAATCTCTGCTGTCTTGTTTTCCACACGTCGCACACGCTGCTCCATTTGTAATACTGATGCACGGAGAGACTCAATTGTGTTATCCAGTCTCATCTGAATAGAGTCACGAAAAGCTAGTAGCATTGCTCTCATCACAGTGGGGGTGAGCTGGGAGTCAGGGAGGCTCAGGTTATCAAATGGATCAGTGACAGGTAAAGGTGTACCTGGAATAGAGGTAGGCAGAAACACTGGAGCAGATGCACTCAGGCTTTGTTGCATTGAGTTCGTAGATAAGGCTGAGCGCTGTTGTGAGGCTGGACTGACTGCACGCTGAAGGAGAGGGGAAGCCCGGCTGGAGGTAGAGGCAGAGGGAGGCAGACGCTGAGTCTCCGCAGCTAAGCCCGGTAAAGGTCCAGGGGAGCCGGCACAGACAGGCAGGCTCCTCCGGTTAGCACTGCTTTCAGGGTGGTGGGCAGTGCGGACTGCCGTGGGCGCCCCAGATGTCCCCGCTGGAGCTATGGGCGACGGAGCAGTCTGCCACACCGCTCCGTCGCGCGCATGTGAGCAGGAAGAAGGGGAAGCTGCTGGGGCTTCGGCGCCATGTTGCTTTACCCGCGAGGAGGGGAGAGAAGCTTCCATCTTCCTCCGTGCCGCCGACGTTGCTCCGCCCCATTGACTTACATTGGAGTGCAGAAAAGGTCATTTTTTCTCGGTCCCTTTAAGAGGTAGGAGTTAAACAAGCTTAGGTCTGCGGTGCCCAGGGGGGACCCCATCCAGCCCGCACTGAGTTTCATTCCTACCACCTTAGGAAAAAAAGTCATTATTTTGAGGCTTAGAAGTCATTTCTGCAATTCCCATAGAAAATCAACGGCGTCTCTAATTCAATTGTGTGGAGCGCATATCAGGTGGGTTTTCTCTGCCGGCTTAAGAGATACAAGTGAAACTAAAGCCGATCCTGGGTGCCTAGGGTGCCTGTCATCCAATCCGCACTGAATTTCATTTCTAGCACATAGCCAAAAAATCGCCCCATTGACTTACATTGGAGTGCAGAAAAGGTCATTTTTTCTCGGTCCCTTTAAGAGGTAGGAGTTAAACAAGCTTAGGTCTGCGGTGCCCAGGGGGGACCCCATCCAGCCCACACTGAGTTTCATTCCTACCACCTTAGGAAAAAAAGTCATTATTTTGAGGCTTAGAAGACATTTCTGCAATTCCCATAGAAAATCAATGGCGTCTCTATTCAATTGTGTGGAGCGCATATCAGGTGGATTTTCTCTGCCGGCTTAAGAGATACACGTGAAACTAAAGCCGATCCTGGGTGCCTAGGGTGCCTGTCATCCAATCCGCACTGAATTTCATTTCTAGCACATAGCCAAAAAATCGCCCTATTGTAGCACATAGCCAAAAAATCGCCCCATTGACTTACGATCCAATATATTTATTGAAGGATTTTTTGTATTTTATCAACACAGACAAGTAACAGATAACATGCCCCTTTATGGGGAAGTAGTATCAGGTAAGCAGATGAGGAATGCAAAACATTTCAATTGTAACATGTAGTAGTATGTAGCAAAATGCAAAACATTCAATTGTAACATGTAGTAGTATGTAGCAAAATGCAATAAGAATGCAAATAGTGATGCAAATAAATGACAAGCAACGCACAACATATCTTAAAGGGGGGGGAGGGGGGGGGGTCCGGAGGGTGCAAGGGGGGGGGGGTAGGAAATGGTAAGGTGGTAGAGGGAGGGGGGGGGGGGAGGGGGGGGGAAGGAGGGAAGAGGAGAAGAGGGTAAAAGGACCAAGAAGGGAAGTACAAAAGGAAGGAACAGAAAGGTGGGACACATGTGGGAAGTAGCACAACTGCGGAAAGATGCTTCAAATTAAAGGTAGCTAAAGAGTAGCAGTACAATAATAGTAGCAGTAAAACATCTATATCTAGGCGCAAAACTAGTAATTGTCATGTAACTTCAGATGTATACATAGGTAACAGATAAACATAAGTTGACAGAAAGCTGGAGGGATGGGTGCAGCATGGATGGCATATGTCTTCTCATGTATCACAGGATGTAATAAATGTCCACATAGTGTAAGAAGGCAATATACAAGCATGAATGAGTCCACATGGAGCCAGAATTGCCGTTATGCGACGCAATGGACTATAAGTTGCAAGCTCACACACTAAGGAGAGGGGGAGACAGACTCACACAGGGTCACACAAACAGGACGTGAATACACAAACACAACCCAACAAGACAAGACAGGAGGGCCACAATCACACATAAGTCAATGCCAAGTTAACCTATGCTTGCGGACTGGGTATGGGGCACAAAGTCCAGTATTATTCAACCGAGGAGATAGAGAGGAGTGTTCATCTGGATGGTTCCTTTGAAACTTATAGCGCATAGCAGCTTACACATGAGCTGAGCTCGAGGACGGGAATGAGGACGTTGAGGGTCTCCGGGAAGCGCCACTCACAGGGAGGTGAGGGAGGTCCCACGTCTGCAGTAGATGTAAACCTTCCTCCAGATTTCGAATTCTCACATATTCTGAGCCTTTGGTGACAACGAGGCCAGAGGAGCCTCTCCAGCGATATTGCATGTCATGAGCTCGTAACACTGCTGTTACCGGTGCTAAGTTCCTTCTAAAGCTCAAAGTAGCCGCAGATAAGTCCGGGAAAACAGCTACTGTCGTGTACGGAGCAGGCAGCGAAGTACAGTTTCTAGCTGCTGCAAGGAAGGCAGATTTAACATGAAGGTGCCGTATGCGTACCAAAGTGTCTCTCGGAGTGTCCAGAGGAAGGTGGTCAGGTCGCGGCAACCGGCGTGCCCAATCTATAGCAAGATCTGTCCCGCGATATTCAGGCAGCGTCGTTTTCATGAACTCTCGGGTATAAGTGGCTAGTTCAGCATTGGGGATCGACTCCGGGACCCCCCTCAATTTCAAATTATGAGCCCGGGATCTATCATCAACTGAGGTCAAAGTCTCACGTAATTGAGCCACCTCCTCACGTAGATGCCAATGAGAATCAATCAAAACGTTGTATTCCCGTACAATTTCTGCTGTCTTATTTTCCACATGTCGCACACGCTGCTCCATTTGTAATACTGATGCACGGAGAGACTCAATTGTGTTATCTAGTCTCATCTGAATAGAGTCACGAAAAGCTAGTAGCATTTCTCTCATCAAAGCAGGGGTGAGCTGGGAGTCATGGAGGCTCAGGTTATCAAATGGATCAATGACAGGTAAAGGAGTACCTGGAGTAGAGGCAGGCTGAAACACTGGAGCAGATGCACTCAGGCTTTGTTGCATTGAGTTCGTAGATAAGGCTGAGCGCTGTTGTGAGGTTGGACTGACTGCACGCTGAAGGAGAGGGGAAGCCCGGCTGGAGGCAGAGGCAGAGGGAGGTAGACGCTGAGTCTCCGCAGCTAAGCCCGGTAAAGGTCCAGGGGAGCCGGCGCAGACAGGCAGGCTCCTCCAGGTAACACTGTCTTCAGGGTGGTGGGCAGTGCGGGCTGCTATGGGCGCCCCAGATGTCCCCGCTGAAGCTATGGGCGACGGAGCAGTCTGCCACACTGCTCCGCCGCGCGCATGTGAGCAGGAAGAAGGGGAAGCTGCTGGGGCTTCGGCGCCATGTTGCTTTACCCGCGAGGAGGGGAGAGAAGCTTCCATCTTCCTCCGTGCCGCCGACGTTGCTCGTCTGGATGTGTGTCTCATCCCGTCGTGCTGCTGACAGTCCAGGGAAGCTCAGAGATGAAAAGCAAGTGAATCTGAGCAGTATAGCCGCTGATATCGCAGTTTGTAGCGGGAGCTCCACCAGAACACGTCCGCTCTCCTCAGTAGCTAAACCACGCCCCCGCCCCATTGACTTACATTGGAGTGCAGAAAAGGTCATTTTTTCTCGGTCCCTTTAAGAGGTAGGAGTTAAACAAGCTTAGGTCTGCGGTGTCCAGGGGGGACCCCATCCAGCCCACACTGAGTTTCATTCCTACCACCTTAGGAAAAAAAGTCATTATTTTGAGGCTTAGAAGTCATTTCTGCAATTCCCATAGAAAATCAACGGCGTCTCTAATTCAATTGTGTGGAGCGCATATCAGGTGGGTTTTCTCTGCTGGCTTAAGAGATACACGTGAAACTAAAGCCGATCCTGGGTGCCTAGGGTGCCTGTCATCCAATCCGCACTGAATTTCATTTCTAGCACATAGCCAAAAAATCGCCCCATTGACTTACATTGGAGTGCAGAAAAGGTCATTTTTTCTCGGTCCCTTTAAGAGGTAGGAGTTAAACAAGCTTAGGTCTGCGGTGCCCAGGGGGGACCCCATCCAGCCCACACTGAGTTTCATTCCTACCACCTTAGGAAAAAAAGTCATTATTTTGAGGCTTAGAAGTCATTTCTGCAATTCCCATAGAAAATCAATGGCGTCTCTATTCAATTGTGTGGAGCGCATATCAGGTGGATTTTCTCTGCCGCCTTAAGAGATACACGTGAAACTAAAGCCGATTCTGGGTGCCTAGGGTACCTGTCATCCAATCCGCACTGAATTTCATTTCTAGCACATAGCCAAAAAATCGCCCTATTGTAGCACATAGCCAAAAAATCGCCCCATTGACTTACGATCCAATATATTTATTGAAGGATTTTTTGTATTTTATCAACACAGACAAGTAACAGATAACATGCCCCTTTATGGGGAAGTAGTATCAGGTAAGCAGATGAAGAATGCAAAACATTTCAATTGTAACATGTAGTAGTATGTAGCAAAATGCAAAACATTCAATTGTAACATGTAGTAGTATGTAGCAAAATGCAATAAGAATGCAAATAGTGATGCAAATAAATGACAAGCAACGCACAACATATCTTAAAGGGGGGGGGAGGGGGGGGGGGTCCGGAGGGTGCAAGGGGGGGGGGTAGGAAATGGTAAGGTGGTAGAGGGAGGGGGGGGGGGGGAGGGGGGGGGAAGGAGGGAAGAGGAGAAGAGGGTAAAAGGACCAAGAAGGGAGGTACAAAAGGAAGGGACAGAAAGGTGGGACACATGTGGGAAGTAGCACAACTGCGGAAAGATGCTTCAAATTAAAGGTAGCTAAAGAGTAGTAGTACAATAATAGTAGCAGTAAAACATCTATATCTAGGCGCAAAACTAGTAATTGTCATGTAACTTCAGATGTATACATAGGTAACAGATAAACATAAGTTGACAGAAAGCTGGAGGGATGGGTGCAGCATGGATGGCATATGTCTTCTCATGTATCACAGGATGTAATAAATGTCCACATAGTGTAAGAAGGCAATATACAAGCATGAATGAGTCCACATGGAGCCAGAATTGCCGTTATGCGACGCAATGGACTATAAGTTGCAAGCTCACACACTAAGGAGAGGGGGAGACAGACTCACACAGGGTCACACAAACAGGACGTGAATACACAAACACAACCCAACAAGACAAGACAGGAGGGCCACAATCACACATAAGTCAATGCCAAGTTAACCTATGCTTGCGGACTGGGTATGGGGCACAAAGTCCAGTATTATTCAACCGAGGAGATAGAGAGGAGTGTTCATCTGGATGGTTCCTTTGAAACTTATAGCGCATAGCAGCTTACACATGAGCTGAGCTCGAGGACGGGAATGAGGACGTTGAGGGTCTCCGGGAAGCGCCACTCACAGGGAGGTGAGGGAGGTCCCACGTCTGCAGTAGATGTAAACCTTCCTCCAGATTTCGAATTCTCACATATTCTGAGCCTTTGGTGACAACGAGGCCAGAGGAGCCTCTCCAGCGATATTGCATGTCATGAGCTCGTAACACTGCTGTTACCGGTGCTAAGTTCCTTCTAAAGCTCAAAGTAGCCGCAGATAAGTCCGGGAAAACAGCTACTGTCGTGTACGGAGCAGGCAGCGAAGTACAGTTTCTAGCTGCTGCAAGGAAGGCAGATTTAACATGAAGGTGCCGTATGCGTACCAAAGTGTCTCTCGGAGTGTCCAGAGGAAGGTGGTCAGGTCGCGGCAACCGGCGTGCCCAATCTATAGCAAGATCTGTCCCGCGATATTCAGGCAGCGTCGTTTTCATGAACTCTCGGGTATAAGTGGCTAGTTCAGCATTGGGGATCGACTCCGGGACCCCCCTCAATTTCAAATTATGAGCCCGGGATCTATCATCAACTGAGGTCAAAGTCTCACGTAATTGAGCCACCTCCTCACGTAGATGCCAATGAGAATCAATCAAAACGTTGTATTCCCGTACAATTTCTGCTGTCTTATTTTCCACATGTCGCACACGCTGCTCCATTTGTAATACTGATGCACGGAGAGACTCAATTGTGTTATCTAGTCTCATCTGAATAGAGTCACGAAAAGCTAGTAGCATTTCTCTCATCAAAGCAGGGGTGAGCTGGGAGTCATGGAGGCTCAGGTTATCAAATGGATCAATGACAGGTAAAGGAGTACCTGGAGTAGAGGCAGGCTGAAACACTGGAGCAGATGCACTCAGGCTTTGTTGCATTGAGTTCGTAGATAAGGCTGAGCGCTGTTGTGAGGTTGGACTGACTGCACGCTGAAGGAGAGGGGAAGCCCGGCTGGAGGCAGAGGCAGAGAGAGGTAGACGCTGAGTCTCCGCAGCTAAGCCCGGTAAAGGTCCAGGGGAGCCGGCGCAGACAGGCAGGCTCCTCCGGCTAGCACTGTCTTCAGGGTGGTGGGCAGTGCGGGCTGCTATGGGCGCCCCAGATGTCCCCGCTGAAGCTATGGGCGACGGAGCAGTCTGCCACACTGCTCCGCCGCGCGCATGTGAGCAGGAAGAAGGGGAAGCTGCTGGGGCTTCGGCGCCATGTTGCTTTACCCGCGAGGAGGGGAGAGAAGCTTCCATCTTCCTCCGTGCCGCCGACGTTGCTCGTCTGGATGTGTGTCTCATCCCGTCGTGCTGCTGACAGTCCAGGGAAGCTCAGAGATGAAAAGCAAGTGAATCTGAGCAGTATAGCCGCTGATATCGCAGTTTGTAGCGGGAGCTCCACCAGAACACGTCCGCTCTCCTCAGTAGCTAAACCACGCCCCCGCCCCATTGACTTACATTGGAGTGCAGAAAAGGTCATTTTTTCTCGGTCCCTTTAAGAGGTAGGAGTTAAACAAGCTTAGGTCTGCGGTGCCCAGGGGGGACCCCATCCAGCCCGCACTGAGTTTCATTCCTACCACCTTAGGAAAAAAAGTCATTATTTTGAGGCTTAGAAGTCATTTCTGCAATTCCCATAGAAAATCAACGGCGTCTCTAATTCAATTGTGTGGAGCGCATATCAGGTGGGTTTTCTCTGCCGGCTTAAGAGATACACGTGAAACTAAAGCCGATCCTGGGTGCCTAGGGTGCCTGTCATCCAATCCGCACTGAATTTCATTTCTAGCACATAGCCAAAAAATCGCCCCATTGACTTACATTGGAGTGCAGAAAAGGTCATTTTTTCTCGGTCCCTTTAAGAGGTAGGAGTTAAACAAGCTTAGGTCTGCGGTGCCCAGGGGGGACCCCATCCAGCCCACACTGAGTTTCATTCCTACCACCTTAGGAAAAAAAGTCATTATTTTGAGGCTTAGAAGTCATTTCTGCAATTCCCATAGAAAATCAATGGCGTCTCTATTCAATTGTGTGGAGCGCATATCAGGTGGATTTTCTCTGCCGGCTTAAGAGATACACGTGAAACTAAAGCCGATCCTGGGTGCCTAGGGTACCTGTCATCCAATCCGCACTGAATTTCATTTCTAGCACATAGCCAAAAAATCGCCCCATTGACTTACGATTCAATATATTTATTGAAGGATTTTTTGTATTTTATCAACACAGACAAGTAACAGATAACAGATAACATGCCCCTTTATGGGGAAGTAGTATCAGTTAAGCAGATGAGGAATGCAAAACAATTCAATTGTAACAGGTAGTAGTAAGTAGCAAAATGCAAAACATTCAATTGTAACATGTAGTAGTATGTAGCAAAAATGCAAAACATTCAATTGTAACATGTAGTAGTATGTAGCAAAATGCAATAAGAATGCAGATAGTGATGCAAATAAGTGACAAGCAACGCACAACATATCTTAGAAGGGAGGGAGGGGGGGGGGGTCCGGAGGGTGCAAGGGGGGGGGGGGGGGTAGGAAATGGTAAGGAGGTAGAGGGAGGGGGGGGGGGAGGGGGAGGGACAGGAGGGAATAGGAGAAGAGGGTAAAAGGACCAAGAAGGGAAGTACAAAGGGAAGGGACAGAAAAGTGGGACACATGTGGGAAGTAGCCTAACTGCGGAAAGATACTTCAAATTAAAGGTAGCTAAAGAGTAGCAGTACAGTAATAGTAGCAGTAAAACATCTATATCTAGGCGCAAAACTAGTAATTGTCATGTAACTTCAGATGTATACATAGGTAACAGATAAACATAAGTTGACGGAAAGCTGGAAGGACGGGTGCAGCATGAATGGCATATGTCTTCTCATGTATCACAGGATGTAATAGATGTCCACATAGTGTAAGAAAGCAATATACAAGCATGAATGAGTCCACAGGAAGCCAGAGTTGCCGTTATGTGACGCAATGGACTATAAGTCGCGAGCTCACACACTAAGGAGAGGGGGAGACAGACTCACACAGGGTCACACAAACAGGACGTGAATACACAAACACACCAAACAAGACAAGACAAAACAGGAGGGCCACAATCACACATAAGTCAATGCCAAGTTAACCTATGCTTGCGGACTGGGTATGGGGCACAAAGTCCAGTATTATTCAACCGAGGAGATAGAGAGGAGTGTTCATCTGGATGGTTCCTTTGAAACTTATAGCGCATAGCAGCTTACACATGAGCTGAGCTCGAGGACGGGAAGTGAGGACGTTGAAGGGTCTCCGGGAAGCGCCACTCACAGGGAGGTGAGGAAGGTCCCACTGTCTGCAGTAGATGTAAACCTTCCTCCAGATTTCGGAATTCTCATATACTCTGAGCCTTTGGTGACATCGAGGCCAGAGGAGCCTCTCCAGCGGTATTGCATGTCATGAGCTCGTAACACTGCTGTTACCGGTGCTAAGTTCCTTCTAAAGCTCAAAGTAGCCGCAGATAAGTCCGGGAAAACAGCTACTGTCGTGTACGGAGCAGGCAGCGAAGTACAGTTTCTAGTTGCTGCAAGGAAGGCAGATTTAACATGAAGGTGCCGTATGCGTACCAAAGTGTCTCTCGGAGTGTCCAGAGGAAGGTGGTCAGGTCGCGGTAGCCGGCGTGCCCAATCTATAGCAAGATCCGTCCCGCGATATTCAGGCAGCGTCGTTTTCATGAACTCTCGGGTGTAAGTGGCTAGTTCAGCATTGGGGATCGACTCCGGGACCCCCCTCAGCTTCAAATTATGAGCCCGGGATCTATCATCAACTGAGGTCAAAGTCTCACGTAATTGAGCCACCTCCTCACGTAGATGCCAATGAGAATCAATCAAAACGTTGTATTCCCGTACAATCTTCTGCTGTCTTAGTTTTCCACATGTCGCACACGCTGCTCCATTTGTAATACTGATGCACGGAGAGACTCAATTGTGTTATCTAGTCTCATCTGAATAGAGTCACGAAAAGCTAGTAGCATTGCTCTCATCAAAGCAGGGGGTGAGCTGGGAGTCAGGGAGGCTCAGGTTATCAAATGGATCAAGTGACAGGTAAAGGAGTACCTGGAGTAGAGGCAGGCTAGAAACACTGGAGCAGATGCACTCAGGCTTCGTTGCATTGAGTTCGTAGATAAGGCTGAGCGCTGATTGTGAGGCTTGGACTGACTGCACGCTGAAGGAGAGGGGAAGCCCGGCTGGAGGTAGAGGCAGAGGGAGGTAGACTGCTGAGTCTCCGCAGCTTAAGCCCGGTAAAGGTCCAGGGGAGCCGGCACAGACAGGCAGGCTCCTCCGGTTAAGCACTGTCTTCAGGGTGGTGGGCAGTGCGGGCTGCTATGGGCGCCCCAGATGTCCCCGCTGAAGCTATGGGCGACGGAGCAGTCTGCCACACCGCTCCGTCGCGCGCATGTGAGCAGGAAGAAGGGGAAGCTGCTGGGGCTTCGGCGCCATGTTGCTTTACCCGCGAGGAGGGGAGAGAAGCTTCCATCTTCCTCCGTGCCGCCGACGTTGCTCGTCTGGATGTGTGTCTCATCCCGTCGTGCTGCTGACAGTCCAGGGAAGCTCAGAGACGAAAAGCAAATGAATCTGAGCAGTATAGCCGCTGATATCGCAGTTTGTAGCGGGAGCTCCACCAGAACACATCCGCTCTCCTCAGTAGCTAAACCACGCCGCCCCGCCCCATTGACTTACATTGGAGTGCAGAAAAGGTCATTTTTTCTCGGTCCCTTTAAGAGGTAGGAGTTAAACAAGCTTAGGTCTGCGGTGCCCAGGGGGAACCCCATCCAGCCCGCACTGAGTTTCATTCCTACCACCTTAGGAAAAAAAGTCATTATTTTGAGGCTTAGAAGTCATTTCTGCAATTCCCATAGAAAATCAACGGCGTCTCTAATTCAATTGTGTGGAGCGCATATCAGGTGGGTTTTCTCTGCCGGCTTAAGAGATACACGTGAAACTAAAGCCGATCCTGGGTGCCTAGGGTGCCTGTCATCCAATCCGCACTGAATTTCATTTCTAGCACATAGCCAAAAAATCGCCCCATTGACTTACATTGGAGTGCAGAAAAGGTCATTTTTTCTCGGTCCCTTTAAGAGGTAGGAGTTAAACAAGCTTAGGTCTGCGGTGCCCAGGGGGGACCCCATCCAGCCCACACTGAGTTTCATTCCTACCACCTTAGGAAAAAAAGTCATTATTTTGAGGCTTAGAAGTCATTTCTGCAATTCCCCTAGAAAATCAATGGCGTCTCTATTCAATTGTGTGGAGCGCATATCAGGTGGATTTTCTCTGCCGCCTTAAGAGATACACGTGAAACTAAAGCCGATCCTGGGTGCCTAGGGTGCCTGTCATCCAATCCGCACTGAATTTCATTTCTAGCACATAGCCAAAAAATCGCCCCATTGACTTACATTGGAGTGCAGAAAAGGTCATTTTTTTCTCGGTCCCTTTAAGAGGTAGGAGTTAAACAAGCTTAGGTCTGCGGTGCCCAAGGGGGACCCCATCCAGCCCGCACTGAGTTTCATTCCTACCACCTTAGGAAAAAAAGTCATTGGG
>NW_027208881.1:0-42382 GCF_027789765.1 Dendropsophus ebraccatus
TAATACAGTTAAAAAATCCCATCCTGTAAATCACACCCCTTTCCATTATATATATATTATATAATATATATATATATATAGTAGTCTTATATGGTAAGTATATCCCAAACTCTATATTTAACTGGAAAAGTGGGGGTAGTCTTATATGATGGAAAATACGGTATATGCCATATTCCCTGCTTTCTTATAGTATACATGCTTCCAGAATACAGCACATAATTCCCATAATTCTACAGTAATTTTCTGTACCGTTAGGTATAAAACACTGCTTAATAGCTGTTGCTTGTTGGAGATTATTTCCTATTAATATGGAAAGGCTGGCAGCCGCTGAGGCAGTGGGAGGATTGTTGGCTCGGTGTGAGATTGTTTGTTTCCTAAGCACTCCCAAATTGTTTCTTGTACTTATCATGCACAAAACCGATATGTCTCTGAATGAAATGTACTCCCCTGTACAGCTAACGGGACTGTAGATGACGTAACACATATTAGTTTAGGTTTGGAGAAGGATCATGGTGATGATGATGTATTTATATAGATGTAATGCTTTAAAATCCTTCATCCTAATATCAGATCCAGCTGGAATCAAGGTGACTTTTTTTAAAAAAAAAATCCCAAACCAGATGTTAAAATCTGGCCACAGGTTTCCACTCATAACAAAAAGTGCAAATAATATTGCTTTTTTGTCCTATGACTTCACCCTTTGTCCTGCTATTACAGTTTAAAGGATGGTTCCTAGCAGGGGGATGAAAAACTATGGTGAAGCGTTAAAACAATATTTTTTCTAATACACTGAAATCCTTTTAATCCAGTATTAACAGGAATGACTTCATCACCAGGATTTTCTCTGCGTAAGAAAATAAGGGTTCATGGACAAAAGCTATACTACACGTAGACTCCTATGGGGCTTTATTGTAGGTAATCTGTCACACTTGAAGATGAGGGCACCTCTGGATATTAGTTTGTCCTTGAATTGTGCTGTAAAAATCATTTCATTTGACCCTGATTTGTATTCAAGTCCCTTGGCCAGGTGCAAAGTTCCCAGCACAGAGAGTGTAGCATAGCATCATCACTTACCTGTATGGGCCATACAGTAAGAAACAATGCATAGAGCTTTGCCCTTTACTTTAGGGAAGCAAGGTCCCTTGTCAAAATGGCAGGTGTTCCTGCTCTCTGTGTAGTATTGTACTGAACAGGAGGCATACCAGAGCACAGAGCCACTTAGCTGCACATTTCTTTGTAAGAACAGTGATCAGCAATACATACACAATGCTGCTTACTGTAGAGGAGCAGGGACTGTCAAAATTATAAGATCCCTCCCTACTTGATTTTGAAATAATGTAGAGCTACTCACCTTCTCCTCAATCCTGTTTGTGACCAGATAGCTCTGCAAATGTTATGGCAACAGGGGGGCCCTAGTTGCTCCCTACTGCTGCTACCCAACAGAAGTTGAATGAAAGCTATAAAACGATACACTGTAATATAACTTTATTAAAGCAATGTATTAGCAAAAAATTCTTTGAGTCTATGGAGTACGCCTCTAATGCCTTATTATATCATTTGTTATTATTTGGTCTTGAAAATGCTACATGTATAGAAATAATCCTAGGCAATTGTTGGTTGTCCTTGTTTCCTGTGTGCAGCTTCGGAGTCAAGACATGGTGTATGTGTAGCCTATTACCGCCTCTGCCTTCCTGATACAGTAAATACACAAACATCATGTACTGTATACATGAGCAACAAGTTTAATTTCTCCAATATTTCCGGTGCACATGGTACAAGCCACATTTAGAGCCAGATCGTCTCTAAAATGTCCTAAAAAAAGTCCCCCAAAAGGTACCTCATGACCTTATGAGGGATAGACAGGAACCACTGCTACTACAGGCGATATTACTCACATTATTTTTTTAAATATATATTAACTTGAAAAAGTAGCATAAAAGAACAAATCTTCAGCTTCTTAAAATCTTCTTTTTATTATTTCAGATTGTTAAACTAACGTGTTTCGTACTAAATGTCCTAAGTCATGGCTCTGGATAAATGTAAGGCCATGCATACAAAAGAATAGACAATAGGTGCACATGCATATGGCCCCAATCTGACCCCACAAACACTGATCCTTGGGTTTCAGAACTGTGGGGCTGCACATGGTGTACCATGTATATGTGTCCCATTGGTGGCAAGCGTGTTGATTTCTTACAAACTTTTCTATTAACTTAAAATATGACTTAGGCTATGTTCACACTACGTAAAACAACAGCTGTAGTCCTCGCCGCAAAACTACAGCCGTTGTTTTGAGGTTTATAAACTTGACTCCAATATATACGAACTACGGTCGTACAATGCCACTACGTATCAGACAAACGGCCGTTGTTTATACGGCCCCGTGAAAAGTGAACATGTCAATTATTTCCGGCCGGTAATGCTCCAACGGCCATGGATTTCAATGCGGCCGCAAACGTAAAACTTATATCTGCTGAATTAAACTTGATTTTAATGTAAAAAATGCTGCGCCCAGCCAGAGTGGTTTCTCTGGCTGGACGCAGTATTTAAAGTAAATGACCTGTGTTAGCCCGTAGTTTCACGCCGTAGTTTCACGACTAGCCCGTATGCTCGTATTTCTACGGCCGTAGTTTCAGGCGTTTGTGTCCGGCCGGGTGAAAACAACGGCCGTTAATTTACACTGTGTGAACATAGCCTTAAAATGTAAGTATCATTTTGACATTTCATAGAGACATGTCAAAAGTTTTGATTGGTCCGGGTCTCAGTATTCAGATTCATACCTATTGGGAGAAGGATTGGGGAGAAGATGCGCTGCAGAACCCGTTAGAAAAAAGATACAGACTTATAATGGAGTTCTATAGAGCCCAATTCTTTTTTCTAAGTCAGAGCCGGGAGCTGCAGCACGTCTTTTCTCGGCATGTTGTCCCGAACAGTTCGGGTTTAAACACTCAAGACCCAGACCAATCAAAATGTTTGACATGTCTTTATGACATGTCAAAGGTTTTTCGTAACAACAATAACACTATAAAGGGTTGTGCCAGGGAGCAGAAAGATATTATATATCCTTATTCCCCAGAGCTGCCCTTCCGCCTCCTGATCCTGAAGGTATACTTCTGAGATGAGGAGGGTAAGTACTGTATCAGTACTGTATCAGCAGGCAAAACTATGACGCCATGTGATGTCCAACATCACATGGCCGTAAAAACACTGCATGCAGGTGTGATGGTTACCCACAAGCGGTGATTGAAATATGTTACCCAGCACTCCCTCATCTTGGATTATATACCTTCTGGGACGACAGGACAGGGCTGGAGAGTGAAGATCTATATAATAAAAATCAAAGTCTGTCTGTCTGTCTGTCTGTCCCAAATAGAATTCCAAACGCCTAAGCCATTTGACCCCAAATTTGGCCCACAGATACATTGGGTGCCTGGGAAGGTTTTAGCGAAGGTCCTGTCCCTGCCAGATGTACAGGAGGGGAGGGGGAGGGGGAAGAGCGGAGCTCCATAGAGATGAATGGGAAAATCTCCTCTCTGCAAACACAGGTGATATAATTAGCTGCAGCAGACACGGCAGTTGGAGCCTTAGCAACCAATAGGATTACTGCTTTTATTTTCACAGGGAGCAATGGTTGCTAGGGAAGCTGCCTCACAACATACACAGTAATAACTGGTAGATCCCTTACTCCATCTATACAGTACATGTATATACAGGACCCCCTACTCATCTATACAGTACATGTATATACAGGGCCCCTACTCCATATATACAGTACATGTATATACAGGACCCCCTACTCCATCTATACAGTACATGTATACAGGACCCCCTACTCCATCTATACAGTACATGTATTTACAGGGCCCCCTACTCCATCTATACAGTACATGTATACAGGGCCCCTACTCCATCTATACAGTACATGTATATACAGGGCACTACAGGTATAGCAAACTGTGACTGGGTAACACTGCCACACCAGACCTGACCATACAGCCAAACTGTGACTGGATAACACTGCCATACCAGGACCTGACCAATACCACCATACTGTGACTGGATAACACCGCCACACCAGACCTGACCAAATACCACCATACTGTGACTGGATAACACTGCCATACCACACCTGACCAATACCACCATACTATGACTGGATAACACTGCCACACCAGACCTGACCAATACCGCCATACGTGACTGGATAACACCGCCATACCAGACCTGATCAATACTGCCATATACTGTGACTGGATAACACTGCCACACCAGACCTGACAATACCGCCATACTATGACTGGATAACACTGTCATACCCGACCTGACCAATACCACCATACTGTGACTGGATAACACTGCCATACCAGACCTGACCAATACCGCCATACTGTGACTGGATAACAACTGCTATACCAGACCTGACCAAAGATTTCTGGCAAGTCTGAACGGGAGGGTACTGCTCCTCTGCAAGGTGCCTACCTACGCACAGACCATAGGTGCCTAATGGTAAATACGACCTGCAGGTATACAGGGCATAGGTATACAGGACCAAAACTATACACTAGTGCACGGGACCTCCCACCAACTATATACTACAGTATACAGGACCCAAACTGTACACTACAGTATACAGGACCCCAAAACTATACACTACAGGTATACAGGACCTCCACCAACTATATACTTCAGGTATACAGGACTCCACCACTATATACCTACAGGTATACAGACCCCAAACTATACACTACAGGTATACAGGACACCCAAAACTATACCACTACCGTATACAGGAACTCCACCACTCTATACTACAGAGTATACAAGCACCTTCACCAACTCTTACTACAGGTATACAGGCCCCAAAGCTATATAATACAGGCTATACAGGACCTCCACAACTATTTACTACAGGTATACAGGACCCCAAAACTCTACCAATACAGGAATAAGGACCCCAAAAGCTATCTGACTAAGGTATACATAAACTCCACCAAACTGCTATACTAAAAACCAGACCACAGGTATATGGACCCTAACTATACATACACCCTGCAGGACATCCACCAACTCTATACTACAGTTATACAGGACCCTCAAACTATGCACTACAAGGTAAGGACCCCCGAACTATATACTACAGGTATACAAGACCTCCTACCAATTATACACTACAGGTATCCAGGACCCTTAAACTATAAACTACAGGTATACAAGAACCTCCACCAACTATACATTACAGGTATAAAGCACCAACTGTATACTACAGGTATACAGGACCCCCAACTATACAGTAAAGGGATACAGGACCTTCACCAACTGTACACCTGCAAGGTATACAGGACCTCCCCTCAACTATACACTACAGGTATACAGCCCCCCCAACTACACACTACAGGTATACAGGACCCCCCCAACTATACACTATAGGTATACAGCCCCCCCAACTATGCACTACAGATATGCGAGACCCCTAAAAACTATACATTGTGGTTATACAGAACCCCTCCAACTATGCACTACAGGTATACACTAATTCCACTGATTAACTTAGATGAAACAATACCTTTTGCTTGGCCTCCTGGGCACCTTAGAACAAATCTAATTAACACACTGACACTTTATACCCGGGCAGCGCCGGGTACATTTTCTAGTACATAATATATTTCCTGTTCTTTGAGCAACTCTTTGCTGTACCTCTGTATCCATTGTAACAAATTCTTATTTAGGGGAAAAAAACATACATTTTGATTTATTTATTATTTTATACTATAAAGCATAGCTAGATGTTACTTTTTTAAAATAAAGCTCTATCTATCTATCTATCTATCTGTCTGTCTGTCTGTCTGTCTGTCTGTCTGTCTGTCTATCTATCTATCTATCTATCTATCTATCTATCAAGATTTGTATATTGAATGCTTAACATACCCATTAATTTCCACTTTGTGTGAGAACTGTTTTGCCCCCACCGACCCCCTTTAACACACAACTTTGCACCTGCCACTTATCCTAAATAACAATGGGAGGAGGACAGTAAGGCCCTGTAATAACAGGCTCCATCCTGGCCTTCTGAACTAAATGGTCATGTCAATTGCTACTGATGTGAATAGGAAACCGATAAGATCAAAGTTCAGTTCTTCATTGGCTCTGGGAATTTTTTTTCTCTTTTTGCAAGTCATGACTATCTTAGTTTGAAGTTCCCAAGCACTCTTTCGTAGCCTTCGTTTCAGATGCTCTAAGCCGACTGTGAAAACATGTTGTTAGTAAAAGCCACATGGGTTTCATATATTTGTTTGCACAAAAGGCTCTAATGATGCTCCCCCGATTCCCCGTGCACAGGAGAATATGAATGTCAGCTGTGCACCTTGCCGAATTGTGAGTACAAAAAGAACACTGTTGCTGTTCCTCATTAAGGTCTTTTAAGTGAATTCTAGAAGGTAGTTTAGGATCAGGTGTATTCAATAAAAAACATATTTGAATAGGGAAACGCGTGTGTTCCCTAGTGTCATAATCCGAGTTATTTCACCCATGGTTTTGTGTGGAATCAGTGTAATAAAAATAATCCTTATTTATAGCTCTCATCAAATCTTACAGTAAATCTGTCACCAGATCCAATTGTTTTTTGGAAAGAAATAACATTTCCACTGTTTTAATATGAAAGAATAACTGTGAAAATGATTGAGAATATAGATATATATTTTTTATTAGATCACTTATATCTAATCATTTTTCATTACACGGTATACAGATGCTCGCGTACGGCAAAACCATGTGTACTGAGCCAAATGGTGGGACGCTGAGAGACTATGACCCAGATTTGCTAATGCATCTGCGCTAGAATTGTGTTTAAAAATGTGGTGCATGGGATATATATATAGATATATATATATATATATACATTTTTACATTTATTATGAATCTTAGACACTTTTTTGCTATCTCAAAAAGAGTGTGTGGCCATACAAAAGGTGAAACACTGCCCCCAAAAAGTTGCCTTCATGTTATAGAGCAGGAAGAACTGAGCAGATTGATATACTGTATATTTTTTTATGGGAAAAGATTCAGTATATCCTGTAACCCGCCGATTGAAATCCCTGATGATTCTGTGTTATGGAGTCCAGTGGGCGGTGTCACTCAATGGACTGGACTCTTTAGCATGGGAACAATGGAGATGCCAATCAATAAAATAAATATATAAAGATAGATATCAATCTGCTTAACTTCTTAGGCACCATAACATGGTGCTGATAGCCTAGGTAGCAATTTCATTGCGACAGGTTCCCTTAAAAGCTTGTGTGTAGCCCATGATATACACCTGTATACTTAAATCTTGGACTGAGCACGTAAATGTAACAGGATTTGATGTATTATAATTGAGGTAGTGTGTTGTGCTCTCTGACAGCTAGATACTACACTACTGAACTGGCAAAGCTGTAATGAATTATGCATTAAGTCTATGTCCCTATAGCACATGGGGCGCAATGAAGGTGACATTACCAGTTAATTCTCTATGCTAATGGACCACTCTGCTGATATTCATTAGAAGGGGGGGGGGGGGGCTAGCCAGGGCAGATAGAAGCACTGAGGGTGGTAGTCCTGCCCCCAGTGCACCAAAACTCTTTATTAGCATAGGAATTAAACTTATTATCCTTAGCACCCCGTGCACTATAGGGACATATCAGCAGGTTAGATTCTTCTAGTTTCCCTTTAGGGTATGTTCCCACTTTGTATGACACCGGCCGTTCAGTGACCCGGCTGGGTCATGGAACGGCCGGTGTCAGAGAAGATCACCCCACTAGTACAGCAGAACCGGACAGAAGATCTTTACTGCCGCTGAATTCGGATGTGGGCGCATCCGTGCACACCCGTATGCTGCTCACAATGGAGCGTGTGGCAGGAGCCGCACACTCCATCGTGTGAACTGACAGGGTTTTCTGCGCCCGCTATTCAGTGAATAGCGGCCGCAGAAAATTGACATGTCAGTTTCTTGCGGTGCTGCTAGGGATCCCGGCCAGAGTGTATACTATGTGTATACACTCCGGCCCGGATTCCGTTAGCCTGCAGCACTACCTAAATACCGTAGTAATCATGGCTGTGATCACTACGACACTTACGTAATGTGAATATAGCATTAAAGTGTATCACTTCTCACAAGGTTGTAGTTATAGGAGGAGCAGCGGTAGCAATTCCAACTGTGCCCTGGTGTGTGAGAAGGCCCAAATGCCACTTTGCTACATTATAAATAGCACATGGTAGGTGGGTGGCCACATCAGAAAGTCTGCATGGAGGTCCAAGATCTTCAAGTTATAATTCTGATTCCTACAGTCATCTTAAAAAAAGAATATTGAAGGCACAGTTCGCTTTACTGCCCCCTCTACTACTGCCCAGGCGAGCAATATGTGAACAAAAGAGTACAAAGTGTACTTAATCCTTCAGATAATTAGACTCTGAGAGCTGATATGATCATACGAGAGGCATTTATGAGCAAGTGCTCTCATGTAACCTTGAAAATGTGCTGTTCCGTGGATCAGACACCGTTTTCAATCCAAAAAGTTATTTCCTGAGAAAAGGAGTAAAATGATAATTTATTGCTATCCCGGCGTAATGATCTCGTCTGGGATACATTGACTGATAAAATCTGGGCGTTTTAGGCTTAATAACTTAGGACTAACTAATACTTAACTTTTAATAATTCATTAAAAATTGTAGCAAAAAGGTCCACACTAACAACAAAAAGACATACACTAATGTGCTCTATATACAGTGAGGTAACCTACAGGGCAAATGTAGACATAGGGGAGATATCCCACGTTCCCAAAGGGATGCTAATACTTAGGGACTAATGGCCCGGTGTCAAAACACCTAGGATACAATTAAAGAGTCAGGGAGAAAAGGAGAGGAGAGTAGTGGTGCGCCCTGCTCTCTGCCCTAATAACCTCTTGCCCTGCCTTTGGGGAACCCACCTCCTTAACAGGGTGGCCCCAACCACGGTGACAGTCCCTTCCTTATTGCACGTGCCCAGTAGGAAACAAGAAGCACAGAAGACAGAAAAGAGTGAAAAAACGGTGTATACTCAAAACCACCTTAAAAACAACCAGCAAGAAATATCATATTATATACACAGTACCTATTATATATAAGCTGTGCTTGTTCCTACACAGCGCCTATATCAAAAGCTGTGTTCGTTCCGACGCGTTTCAGCCATCCCAATTGTGGATGGATTCATCAGGGAACACATATAGCACTCCAAAAGGATGTGCTTAAACCAATTCCTGCTGTGAGGGATATCCTTTCATCATAACAAATACATGGACCTCTTAGGAATGGTACAACACAATATAGTGGTAAATGATTCGTACTCAATATGGTGACAGCAATTAAGGAGATAACAAAGGAGAACAAAAGAATAACCCCAAATAAATAAACGGATGAATATAGCAAATAGTTGTACTTAGCTATACAGATGGACTGAAGTTGTGCTGCCTGCGAAGGTCCATGTTCACCCCACGATGAGAGGGTGACACTGAATCAGAGGCAGGCCAGGCTTATATACCAGTGATAGTGGTATTACTTCCGGGTAAAGGCTAGTGTGTTGGTGCGGTCATGTGACCTAGATGTGGTCACATGACTAGGTTGATGCGGTCACGTGACCCATATATACCAGTGATAGTGGTATTACTTCCGGGTAAAGGCTAGTGTGTTGGTGCGGTCATGTGACCTAGATGTGGTCACATGACTAGGTTGATGCGGACACGTGACCGCATCAACCTAGTCATGTGACCACATCTAGGTCACATGACCGCACCAACACACTAGCCTTTACCCGGAAGTAATACCACTATCACTGGTATATATGGGTCACGTGACCGCATCAACCTAGTCATGTGACCACATCTAGGTCACATGACCGCACCAACACACTAGCCTTTACCCGGAAGTAATACCACTATCACTGGTATATAAGCCTGGCCTGCCTCTGATTCAGTGTCACCCTCTCATCGTGGGGTGAACATGGACCTTCGCAGGCAGCACAACTTCAGTCCATCTGTATAGCTAAGTACAACTATTTGCTATATTCATCCGTTTATTTATTTGGGGTTATTCTTTTGTTCTCCTTTGTTATCTCCTTAATTGCTGTCACCATATTGAGTACGAATCATTTACCACTATATTGTGTTGTACCATTCCTAAGAGGTCCATGTATTTGTTATGATGAAAGGATATCCCTCACAGCAGGAATTGGTTTAAGCACATCCTTTTGGAGTGCTATATGTGTTCCCTGATGAATCCATCCACAATTGGGATGGCTGAAACGCGTCGGAACGAACACAGCTTTTGATATAGGCGCTGTGTAGGAACAAGCACAGCTTATATATAATAGGTACTGTGTATATAATATGATATTTCTTGCTGGTTGTTTTTAAGGTGGTTTTGAGTATACACCGTTTTTTCACTCTTTTCTGTCTTCTGTGCTTCTTGTTTCCTACTGGGCACGTGCAATAAGAAGGGACTGTCACCGTGGTTGGGGCCACCCTGTTAAGGAGGTGGGTTCCCCAAAAGGCAGGGCAAGAGGTTATTAGGGCAGAGAGCAGGGCGCACCACTACTCTCCTCTCCTTTTCTCCCTGACTCTTTAATTGTATCCTAGGTGTTTTGACACCGGGCCATTAGTCCCTAAGTATTAGCATCCCTTTGGGAACGTGGGATATCTCCCCTATGTCTACATTTGCCCTGTAGGTTACCTCACTGTATATAGAGCACATTAGTGTATGTCTTTTTGTTGTTAGTGTGGACCTTTTTGCTACAATTTTTAATGAATTATTAAAAGTTAAGTATTAGTTAGTCCTAAGTGGTCCCCATACGCCGGTGATTTTTCTAGTTTGTCTTGACCACTGGACCTTACGCTACTATGGTGTAACGGCACCTGTATTTCCGTTATTTGGATTTTCACGTTTTAGGCTTAATGCCTGACACAAAGCCAAATTATTGTTGGTGATATTTCAGCAAATATTTGTTGTAGTTGGCAGCTAATTTTAAATTGTATCTTTATCTACGTTGGAAAAAATGTACAAAAATGTCAAATAAGGGTCAGATATGGTGTAGAGCATATGTGTTCTCCTCTATAAACCTCGCCCATTAGCTGGGATAACTGGCAAAGGATTTTTTTTTCTACTGCAAGATTGTGTTTAGCTTTAAATTAGGATTTTAACATGAAACATCATATAAAAAACTTATTTTTCCTTAAAATGATCGATAATTTTTTAAAATTAAATAACATGTTTGCATGGTAGTATTTGGTGGGTATTTTTAGCCAGGAGTTGAAGTGACACAGGATAATCACAATGGAAAGGTTCACACCTTTTTTTGAGTTTCGGACCCACTTCTGGTTTTAGTTAAAGGGATTATCCATGACTGCAAACTCCTGTCCTCAGGTTGTGTGTGGTATCACAATTCAGATATATTGACTTCAATGAACTGGAAAACTTAACACCCAACCTGAGGACAAGAGGCATGCCCATGTTTTTATAAGCCTGGATAACCTCTTTCCACACACAGTCAAATAAAAGAAAAAAAATATAGCCTTAATTTTGAGGTTAAAATATGGTTGTTGTCAGTGGCCAAGCTGCCCGTTCCACTCCAGTGCGCGGCCGGCCCCCTGACAGTGGCAACAGCGTCCCCGGCGACCGGCCTGGCCGCTTGCTGGGGGCGCCCCGACGGCGTTCCTAGTTGCCGGCCGGGTTGCTGAAGGGTGTGTCGACTCTTTCGAGTTATCTGCTGCAGCTGGGGCTTCCCTGCCTCCCTGGCTGAGCGGCACAGCTGGGTAATCAAAGGGAGATAAACAATAAACACTGCCAATCAGATTGTCCCGTTGTCCTGTCCTATTCATTAGAAGGGGTGGGCTAGCCAGGGCAGATAGAAGCACTGAGGGTGGTAGTCCTGCCCCCAGTGCACCAAAACTCTTCAATACCATAGGAATTAAACTTATCCTTAGCACCCCGTGCACTATAGGGACATATCAGCAGGTTAGATTCTTTAGGGTTCTTTAGTTTCCCTTTAGGGTATGTTCCCACTTTGTATGACACCGGCCGTTCCGTGACTCGGCTGGGTCAGAGAAGATCGCCCCACCAGTACAGCAGTACCAGACAGAAGATTTTTACTGCCGCTGAATTCGGATGTGGGCGCATCCGTGCACACCCGTATGCTACTCACAATGGAGCGTGTTGCCGGATTGTCCTGTTGTCCTGGGATTAGGAGCCCAGCCCCTGTAAGTATCATTATTATTCCCCTATCCCAGAACTTTGCCTGCGATAGAGCCTCACTTGTGAGAGTTTTCTTGACCTAGAATTTGTTCTGAGATTTCGGCTTGGACTTTGACTATCCTCTTTATCCCGTTTTTGTACTTCGCTGACCGGCTGTTTCTAAATTGGACCTCTGACCATCCCTTTTTGTGTTCGTTCGTCTGGTCTTCGTTTTTGTGTCGCACTTTGCCAAAGTTAGGGAACGCCGCGAAGTTGTCCGCTGTCGCCTAGGGCAGTCGTGGCAAATAGGCAGGGGCAGCTGGGGGTGACGCCACTGCTAGGGCACCACTTGTCTAGTGTCTTCCTGTCCCAACCCTGACAGTTGTACTTTTAATATAATATTGTGAAGTTAATGGGAAATTGGACAACCGTATAGGATATAGAACAGCCACTGGATTACCAATGAACATGCTCATTATAAACTTCCTGCTTTTGCAAAACACTGCCGTTTTTTTTTCTACTGTTAACACATTGTTTTATCTTAATACAAAATGTGTGTGACCATATAATGATGTCACTGTCCTCTTAGGTGGCCAAGGAACCTCTAGGATATGTAAGCAAATAGGCAGTTTTCCCTTTCCCACATGGTCATAGCAGAGATCAGCTGTAGGACCTTCTTTTTTGCTTGCTGTATTTGCCCTGGAGTTCATATGGGCAATAAGTTGTGCTATCTGCAATGTAGCCATCTGTGCAGTACATAGTTGTCTTTTTAATTCCACTCATTGTGGGTAGTTGTTTGAAAAGAGATTTATGGCCAAGGGAAAAACCTTCATGGAGTTTGTTTGTTCTCCTGGTGTTTGTGTGGGTTTCCTCTAAAAACTCTGGTTTCTTCCCACACTCCTCAAACATGCTGGATTCTTAACTGGCTTCCTATGAAACTGGAGATACGTAATTCCGAGCATCATTGGGGTTAGTGAAAGGTGACAATCTCTGTACAGTGATGTGATATATGTTGGCCCTATATAAGTTGCAGGTAATTAAAGAGATAAATAATAAAATCTAGGACAGTTCAGTTGGCATAGATGGGTTAGTATACAACTGTTTTAGTTTGTTGCTTGAGGGCTGTATTACACAACCCGATCACTAATGTTAGTGAGTGCCAATCTGCGTTTGCTGACAGAGCCTATTACATGGCTTGATAATGGTGGAGCAAGGGCTGTGTATATATATATTGTTAGTGATGTCTGTGAGGCTCTTGATTTAAAAGTGTAAAATAATAAAGTTTGTACATAAATGTTCACACTCCCAGTGTCCTTCTCACTTCTGCCTGCAGCCACCGCTGGAACTTCAGAGCCGGTCTCTAAAGTGACGGGCAGCTCAGCCATTCACTTGTCTTGTCGTTCCTGTCTCGGTCAGTGATTGGCTGAGCAGCCTGCCACTTTAGAAACCGGCTCCAGTGGCAGCATGCAGCGGGCAGAAGGACACCTGAAGCGTGACAGGTATGTATAATTTTATTATTTTTTCTACACTGATCATTTCATCAGCTGATCATTTTCTTTATGAGGGGACGTTCACACTACGGAATGTTGACAGAAACCCCATTGTGGATTCCGCAGCTCGCACCCGCTCGCGGACTCTGGCGGCCACGCTCATTTCTGCCTGTGCGATAGACTCCATTCTATGCACGGGCAGATTCCGCCGTCCGTCCAACGAATGAACAGATTTATTCTTTGGACGGCTGGCAGAATCCACCTGTGAATAAAATGGAGTCTATGGCACAAATGGCAGAGTCCGTGAGCGGGTGCGAGCTGCGGAATCCACAACGGGTTTTCTGTCAGGATTCCGTAAAGTGTACATACCCTTACATGGATAGATAGTCTGCTGAATCAGCCTGATTTGGCAGATTATCGCTCTGTGTAATAGGAAGAATATGACATTTAGAGTATCAGAAAAGGACTGCTAGTCCTTCTGAAAGATACTGTTCACCACTAATGCACAAAACTCCTAGTGAGCATGGTGTCCAATGGACTACTTGGTCTAGAGTTTTTTTGTGCAAGTGAGAAAAAGTGCACAAAATTCATAAAAGTGAATTTGATACATTTTATGAACCCCCCCCCGCTAAAAAAACCTGTACACACAGGTAACAGTACACAGCAAAAAATGCAGTTATTAAGACTAAAAATAGATTGCTTTAAAAGGGAACAATTAGCAGGTCAGAAAAATCGAACCTGCTCATAGCTCCCTAGTGCGCATGGGGTGCTGAGGATAAAGGTATGTCTCTTACTTCCGCTCCTGTGCTGTTTGTTGTGAAGACCTCTATCCGGTAAGGCCGTTAGGAGCACTGTGGTCGGAGCTCATGCCCTCTAGCCAGCCAGCTACACTTATAATGATTAGAAAGAGCCAGCCGGCCAGGGCAGAACAGCACTCGGGGGCAGTAGCCTCGCCCCCAGTGCCCCTAACGTCTTTCTGGACAGATGATTTCACAACATACAGCACAGGAACTGTGCCGAGGAGGAAGCCAATATTTCTTTCATTTAGTTATTTAACTGTATTTCCAGGGGATTCAAAACTATGTCAGAAACATGAAGCTCTGACCTCTATAAAGAAATTGATAAACAGAAAATTATGAGTAGATTTAAAAGATCAAAAATGGTGCTCCAGGGTCGCTAGAAACTTCAAAGGCTTTGGACACTTTTAAGATGCAGAATAAAAAAAAACATCAGCTAATAGTTACATAAGGGTAAAAAAAAAAAAATTTTAGATTGTAATCTGTATTCCTTCTTTACCTCTCAGATCCTGATTTGCAGTTTGCAACCTGCTCCTAGTTACAGCCTTTTGAGAAGAAGTTTCATTACTAATAGAATGTAAATGTAAGGTCTGTGTGCCCAAGATGCCGCTGTCTTCACTAGCTCTCACATACAAGCACAGCATAATACTCTTCTGATTTCTCCTACAGTTTATGAGGGCTGTCCCCGCTCTTCTGCTGACATAAAATGATACCAAGTAGAGTGCGATTCCAGCACCCTTTCAACAATGTCTGTCTTGGCTGCTTTTCTTTCCTCTCTGCTATAATAAATTAAGCGATATGTTCTTCTCTTTCAGACGGCCTAGTATGTGCTTTCCTTCCTATCTACAGCTTGTGTACCCTGCCTTCCATGAATAATTGTCTGCTTTTCCCCTCTCCATGTACTATTTACAACTTCCCCCACCTCCTTGCTGTCATTTACAAAAGTGAGAGACAGAAAGGAGAGAGCAAACAGAGCAGATATCCAAAAGCAAGTGTTATAAACTCAAAAGCAACAGGACAACCATCTATGTGTAAGAATTCCATAGACTCCATCCATAGATTCCATACATAGAATTCTATACAGTAACAGAGTGGTTAGAATATAATTAAGACTTTGTAACATCTGTGCCCATTCGGGCTTCAGCAACATCCTCTTTCGGTAAAGTACGTCAGTCACTCTTTGCTGTGTTAATTGGATTCTACCACACCTGTCTGTTTCTCCTTTTAACTCTTTCCTGGGCTAAAAACGGTTAAGCTAGCTGTGATTGAATGTTCCTTCACCACTCGTCTTCCTGCCCTATCAGTCAATGATCTGTGTGGTCTGGATGTCAGAGGGTCAGTCCAATCATGCCTTGGACCAGGACTCCGACATTCCATAAGAATACTACTGGCCTTCTGCTCAGTGCTTACTCTTATGCTGCTTTAGATTTAGATGGCATTTAACTGTATTGCTATTTTAGATTTTCTGATCTCTTGCTTGCCCTTTTCTGGAACTCCGATTCTGTGCTGATTTGGTAATGTTTTTGCCCACTTGGTTTTCAGATCCATTTCTGTATGGTCATTCTTCAGTGTTTATTTGTCTTGTTTTGTCTCTGTGTGGGAAGAGAAGGTCAAAGAGTTGTCCCCGACCACCTAGGGTCGAATGGGCAGTTAGGTATGGACAACTGGTAGGTCTAGTGCTAGGGCTCACTGTTGTGTCTTCCCTATCTATTCACCCTAGTTGTACATTCTTTAGAGTGTCACTGTCACCATAGAAAACTTCTGACATGTCAAAGAGACATGTAAAAAGTTTTGATTTGAACAAGCAGGTAGAGGACCATGCTGCATCATGTCCGCTCCCTGCTCTGTGTCAGTATAATCAGTTGGGCTTCATAGACTTACCTTATGAGCCTGACTGATCACGTGACGGGAGAGGAGCGGGCTTAGTGCACTCTTTTTTCGGCTCGTTCTTCTGATCGGTACAGGTCTGAACACTCAGACCCATACTGACCAAGCTTTTGACATGTCTCTATGACATGTCAAAGGTTTTTTATAGTGACAGTATATTTTTAAGAATGATGTTTTATATTGCAGGTAAGAAGCTAATAAACAATATTGAAGATTTCAGTGGAAATATGTTCATAGTTTTTAGAGTAACCAACTTTTCTTTAACCCCCAATAAATAATATTGTAAAAGGTTGTTTGTAGTAGCAAATCTCTAAAACGTAAAGTTAAGTGTGGTTTGTGATTTTTATCACAATAGGCAACTTAAATTCAATCGCTGCCTCAGATTGTGTATGTAAGTGTATATGCACTGACTTGTCCATAGCATTTAATGATTTTATCCTGCATTGGTTTCCTATTCTATCACAGCTAATTGTATACCTAATATCCATCTTCACCTCTATTCTTCTCTTCCTCTTAAATTCTATTTGGCAAACACACATGAGTCAGTGATTCCACTAAAAAGGATAGGGAGGAACATTTGATCCTTCCAAGTTCAAAAGGTAAGTGTTGGTATATCAACATAATTGTAAAACCACAAATCTAGGTTGTATGGTTACAATAATAAAAGGAAGGCTTAATTTGTGGGAGCACATGTAGCTCTGTAACATTTTCCTAGATGGAAATATGGTAACAGAATGACGAAATTTCATGTTGATGTTTCATACTTGACCTTAGATTTGAAAAGATGTTATTGGTTTGTTTGCATAGTCGATGATTCTACAACATTTCAAGTATTCATGTTATATCACGGGGTAGGAAAAAAACATGTTTGGATGTATTAGAAAAGATAACCACTTAATCCGTGCCAACCATGCAGCTCATAGACAGGAAACAGTAAGCTATTTAACCCCTTCAGGACCGGGCTAATTTTCATTTTTTCCTCCTTGTGCTTAAAAGACCATAGCACTTGCATTTTTACACCTACAGACCCACATGAGCCCTTATTTTTTTGCGTCACTAATTGTATTTTGCAATGACATGCTGAATTTTTGCATAAAATATGCTGTGAAACCAGAAAAAAATTATATGCGCTGTGAAATTGAAAAAAAAAACACAATTCTTTTTCTTTGGGGGGGGCTTTATTTTTACACCATGTGTCCTATGGAAAAACCGACTTGTTATATACAGTATGTTCCTCAAGTCGTTACGATTACAACGATATGAAACATGTATAACTTTTATATTATGTGATGGCTTGTAAAAAATTCAATTTTTGATCGCTTTTTGTTACAATTTTTCTGGATTTGATGCGACCAAAAATGCGCAATTTTACAGTTTGGGATATTTTTCCGCTTACGCCGTTTACCGTACAAGATATGGAATGTGATAAATTAATATTTTGGGCGATTACGCACACGGCCAAACCAAACATGTTTATTTATTTATTTATTTTTATTTATAACATGGAAAAAGGAGGGTGATTCAAACTTTTATTAGGGTAGGGGGCTTTTTATTAATAACAACACCTTTTTTTTCTTTTACACTTATACTAGAAGCCCCCCTGGGAGACTTCTAGTATAAGCACTCTGATTAACATCTATGCTGTGTAGATATACAGCATAGATCGATGAGATCAGTGTTCTATTGCTTTTGGCTGCTGCAGCCAAAAGCAATAGAATGTTGAGCCGGGATCAGCGCCATTACGACGCAGACCACGCAGACCACGGCCGACAACGTCACGGGGTAGCGATCTCCCCTCTAGACACCAGGGAAAAGCTGCAATGAAGTTTTCAGATTCAGCTGTCAACTTAATTAGCGGGCACGGCGATCGGATCATGCCCGCTAATAGCCGTGGCCCTGGGCTACATGCGTCACCCGGGACCGCGGCGGTTCAGAGCGGGGTTGCCGCGCGGCCCCGCTCTGAATGCCCCTACCCGCGCGAGGACGTACAGTTACGTCCTTGTGCAGGAAGGGGTTAATGAAGGATAACATAATGAACTGTGCCAGACACTGTTGACCAATAGACCCGTCACTGACCTGGTACCAGTCAACTTCAATTTGGTGCATCATTGTAATCCCATACTATTGGCTAGTAACATTTGCTTAGCACTGGTACACATACATAGAATGTTCACTGCTTAATTATTAGCAAGCTTAATTTTAGTTTAAACGGTTATCTGGGACATTAAGAAGCCATAAAAGTGCTACAAAATGTAAATGTCAGGAGTTGGGCCGCACGCTTTGCTCCCCGCACTGCAGGAGCACGCGGCAGGCTCTCTGACAGTCCCTAGTGTATCTTGACTAAGCATTATTTCCTGCATTGCTTTTCTGGTGATCTGACTTCTGGCTCTTGACTGTTCGACTACCCTCTTGGATTCTGTATTGTACTGCGCTGCTTGTGTGTTATTGACCCAGACCACTGACATTGCCCTGTTTTGCACTTCCCCTTGTTCTCTGTTGCACTTAGGTTGAGAACAGGGTCCGCTGTCCAGTTGTCCTTTGCCATTTAGGGCTTCTGAGGCAGGGAGCGGGGGGCCAGCTTCAGGGCTCACCTGTCCTTGTGTCATCCTGTTCCTGATTCCTAAGAGTGAATATATGCATACATAGAGATATCTCTATTCTTTCATGTGTTTTGGTGCTAGCTTTCATCTCCCCATTACTCCAGCTCAGCTGCTCATTGTGCAGAAACCATTCCTGGTTGGAGGAGTGTCAGTAGTTCTCTGGCAGCTTGTCCTGCTCCCTCCACTACTCATGGCAGTCTGCATCCACACACAGCTACTCCCATTGGCTAGTCAGATCCCTCACTAGAAATATCATGGGTTCCCATTCTGCCATGCCTCCTCGCCCACAGAGGTCTTCATAAGAGTTCAAGTGCTGTTGCCCACAGCCCTCTGCATAACAGCGCATACTGTTGCAGTACTGTTTTTTATTATGACTTTTGCTCTTAAAATTGGCAAAATGTTATCACAATTTGCATATTTGCTGTAAACATGCACAATTGTTTATTGTCATCTGCACAATTGTGGTAAAATTGTGCTATTTTCTTTTCTTTCTTTTATTTTTACATGCCCTTTGCAGCTCAGACAATAGTTTTTATAACGTTGTATCATTCAGAGATACTTTTGGTCTGCTGTGTTAAATATAAGCGGCTCTGAATAGCGAGCACAACCCTGTTGGAGAACCTTTATCCCATTAATCACATAATGCAGACCACCCCATTTCCTTTGGCATGCTTTTCCTTTTTAGCACATTCTTGCTTTGACATGCATCTTCATGTCCAACTGTCTCTTGTTAATCCCTCGGTGTCCCCAGGCGTATCCCAAAGGCTGATAGAGCTGCTTTCTTCCTATTGTTGTTCATAGGTGTCTTTCTTGCCAAATAGCTTGTCCAAAATTGTGCTCATTCACAGGACTAACAGGTCATTTTGCTTTCACAAGCAAATCCTTATCCTCAGCTTTCCACACCTAATTAAATGACTGGCGGAGTCTTTGCTGTATCCAGTGTAAGCTGCTATTGTAACAATTCTGCTAAAAGTATCATGAGTGAGAGTGTGGATTTCATGTACTCAGGCCAATTGTATACTGTACTGTCAAACTACAAGACATACCGGACTGGTGAGACTCACTGACAGTGATGGGGGAGGGCTGGGAACCCAGAGTTAAGAGCCCCACTTCTCAGCTATTCGTGTCCTCTGGGTCTTCTACATGTATACGATGGGAAAATTCATTTGAGACACGCCTGACACACTTAAAGGGAAAATAACAGCAGGTTAAAAGCATCTAACCTGATGTTATGTCCCTATAGTGCACATAGTGTGTTGAGGATGAATGTAATTTTCTTTCCTTGATCCTCTGCACTATTTTCAGGGAATTTGTACTTTATTTGAGAAGTATGGTACACTGGGGGTCGGAACACTGCACGATCCACCCCAGCTGCCCCTTCTAAAGAATATTCATCTGGTGTTCTGTAATGATGAGTGCCAGAATGATGTCACTGCAGAGTGCCGCTCCAATATTTATAAGGGGCTGAGGGCCTACCGGGGTGGATCGGAGCACTGGGGGTGGTAGTCCTTCCCCTAGTGCAACAAACTGCTTCATTTAATAAACTGCAAATTTCCAGAAAACTGTGCCGAAGATCAAAGTAAGAAACCTTCTTCCTCAGCACCCCCTATACTTTAGGAATATATCAGCATGTTAGATGCGTCTAGCCTGCTATTAGTTCCCCTTTAAAGCAAAGCTTTCAGGCAGTGTTATGAGTTATACCTATTGTTATACCTATTGTTGCACTATTTTTGGCCATTATATAACTTATAAGTATATGGCATTTTCACCACATTTCGGCTTTTTATCTCTATTTTCAGAGATATACTGTACACACAACAAAAAAGGATCCTGTTCCCTCTATGTCTTTATAGTACACCCTACCAAGTAACAACAGCAAAGAGAACAGCATAGAACACTAATAACAGTTTAGGCTGTGAATCATGTCATAGATTGAGACCTAATACCCACAGTTAGCTTGTCTCTTTGAAGTTTTCAGCTAGTGATGACGCGAACATCCTGATGTTCGGATCCTGAACACGAACATAAAAAAAAAATGATCGTGATCGGTTCGTGTTTGTGTTCGCATTCTTTTGCATACACTGCATACGTTTCGTTCCAAAGTGACGCATATGCATACAGATTATCAGGCACAAATGCGTATGTTTGCAAGTTTGAATATGTTCAAAAATGATTGTTATAACCATTCCGATCATTGTCATGTTTGTACGAACAATAACGAACATGTTCGCTCATCACTATTTTCAGCATCTTTCCCTGCCTCTGTTCTCAAACATCCCTTTTGTCTCTAATTTGGGTGCAGGTTTTCCAGCTCAGTTTCATTGAAGTGAATGAAGCTTAACCCCTTAAGGACAGAGCCTGAAATGGCCTTAAGGACCGGGCCAATTGTCACTTTTGCATTTTTGTTTTTCCTCCTCGCCTTCTAAGACCTATAACGCTTTAATTTTTCCACCTACAGGGCAATGTGAGGGCTTGTTTTTTTCAGGAGCAGCAGTATTTTGTAATGGCATCTTTCAATCTGCCATAAAATGAATGACAGAACCCCAAAAATATCATTTATGGGGTGAATTTGGGTCAAAGAATGCGATTCTGCAAATTTTGGGAGGGTTCCATGTTTACGTAATGCACTTTACGGTAAAACTGGCATTTTTCCTTTACTGTATAGGTCAGTCTGAACACAGTAATAGGCATGGTTACTAGGTTTTCTAACGTTTTACTATTTTTATTAGCAGTGAAAAAAAAAAATTTGAAAATAGGCATATTTAAAATGGCCCTATTGTAACTCCCATAGCGCACTTATTTTTTCATCTATGGGGTCGTATGGGGTGTAATTTTTTATTAGTAAAAATTTTTTCTAGATCAAACGTATTGATCACTTTTTATTAATTTTTTTATATATAAAAGGTAATTTAAAAAAGCAATCTGTACATTTTTTAACGCTTTTTATTCACGTCGTTCACTGTGCGGAAAAATTATTGTTTTATTTTAATAGATCAGACGATTACGCACGCTACGGTATATAATATGTTAATTAACTTTATTACTTTTTATGTATGAAATGGGAAGGGGGGGGGTGATTTACACTTTTATTGGGGGAGGGGCTATGGGGCACTTTGTAAAACTTTTATTAAATCTATTTTCACTTTAATAGTTCCCTTAGGGAACTATCACTTACATATATTGGATTACATACACTGATCCCTGCTATGCCATAGCATAGCAGGGATCAATGTTTATCTGTGATCTCCTGATTCAGCCTGCCTGCAGACACGCTGCAGGGGTCCAGATCGCTAAGTGACCGGAGATGCTCTGGTTACCTATGCTTTAACGCCACGGCGTTTAAGGGGTTGATGGTGGGTGGCCGCGCGATCGTGGTGACCCGCCATTGAGGGTGAGGGCCCGACTACAGATAGCAGCCGGTCCTCACCTACTATGGGGCGGGCTCAGCTCGTGAGCCCGATCCATAGCCCGGGACCGCGCCAGGGCGTACATGTACGCCCGCGGTCCTTAAGGGGTTAATTGCAAACGACACCTGACCTGGGGACATGAGCCGCTATATTTTTGTAGCACTAGATAACCCCTTAAATTCACTACCCTTACTATCTCACTTCTCACCCCTCCCATCTCCATAGAGTTGTATAGGCAGCATGTAATGTGATCCCTAAGTGAGCTGGTGCTCAATCTTGTAAACATGGGACTGAATTGAGTGAAAGTTTAGTGGGATGGGTAGGATAGGATTATTAAGAGTAGAAAGTAGAAAGAATATATATATATATATATGGTTGTACTATGGATTTTTGCAGCACCAGTGTACAGTAGACTCGGTTTTTATTCACTGTGCCACAACTACAGAAGGAATAAATCCAACTGCTTCTGGTTCCCTTCTCAATGCAGTGTGGGCACCCAACAGCTGAAAAACCTCTTTAACACACAGATTCACTATGATTGTACATCTGAAGTGTGGGCTATATTATCCTAGTCTTGTTATCTATTTCCTTCACAGATTAGGATTAGGATTTTTTTCTGCTTATTTACTTTGTATGGGTTTGTGTTTGTAACACAACATTTTATAAATAGCTGCAACCAGGAACAATAGGCTTTTTCTGGAGCCCATACAATACACAGAAGGGCTTTTCAGTGCATTTACATTTCGGTTGTCGTATGGCAAGTCACTTATCTAATTATCTGTCACTAAGCTAATGACAAGTCTGTAATTGGATAATTTTGCCATCAGTTCTCCTTCACAGTAATGGGACACAAACCTATTTTTTCTGTTTGATACTGTAAGGCTCTGTTCAGCCTTATGGTGTTATTTTCTGTCGGACTTCTATTGCTTTTGGATGATCGGAATAGACAAATACCTTACAGAGCTATTATATGTCAATGAAAAAAATAACTGATTATAAGGGATCATAATGGAACAGAACAGGTAAATTATATCTGTCATGGATCTCGTAATAATCAAAGCTGCTAGTCCTCACATTGACTATAGGTCGCTTTCTCTCTATGTCTCTTTGGTTTCAGCAGAACCTTTACATTTTTAGGCTATGTTCACACTGCGTATGATTCCGGCCGTAGTGCTAACCGCGATTTTTCGATCCAAAAGGTTCTGTGTGGTTTACTGGGCTGGGCGAAGATTTCCAAGTAAAGGACCTGTTTCAGATCGCTTCGAAACAAGCTAGGGAAGCATAACTGTACTACGGGCGTATGTTCGGGGTTCGTACGCATCCGGCCGTATGTCGATTTTTCCCATGCCCGTAGTTTCAGCCGCACATGTACGGTGGCGTACGAAATGCGTCTGGACTCATACGCAGTGTGAACATAGCCTTACTGAAGATTAGTGCAAACCACAAACAACTAGAAGAGTTGCAGGATCTTTGGTGACATTGTAGGCTTGTGAAAAAGGTCCTACACCCATGCAGAGTTGTGTAAATGCCATATTTATTTACAGGGTTAATTTTGGTACCATATTTATTGACCTTAAACCATAATTCTAGATTGAGTTTGGTTGCTAAACAGTGTTTATGTTCTGCTTTCTATTCTGGAAATATAGGTGCAAACTGAGCTTCATTCTGGTAACCTATTTGCTGACAAGGCTTGGTTCTGGTGCCATATTTCTGTACTGAGTAGAGATGAGCGAAGTTTTCAGAAGTTCGGTTCAGCAGGTCCAGCAGGTCATAAAATTTGCGAACCATAAAGAACATCAATATTTACCAGTCTGTGCTCCCCCGGTGTCCTCGTCTCTGATCTCTGGTGTCCCCTGCGGTCAAAATCCTGCTCAGCCAATCAAGCTTTGCTCATCCCTACTACTGAGCTTTGTGCTAGTACTGTATTTATTTACCCTGCTTGTAATGGGCACATAAAGATATTTATTGAAGAGTTTAATTAAGTGAATGCAGGTAGGTAGATATCACATATCAATATGCAAGTGATACTGCTTGTGATCAGAACTCCTGTACATTTGTACAAAACTATTACCATAATGTAGAAATAGAATAATGTTTTTTTTCTCTTTTTTTTGTCTCCAAAGCTCATCCTAAAATGAAGGAAGGGGCACCACTGTTTCCTTTAGACAGTAGAAAGGCTGGGCGCACCCCTGCAACTTACTGTAAATAAATTCTACCATATGCTATATGATTCACATGACAAGACAGGAGAATTCAGATAGTGAGTTTCACAAGTGACAAACACTAATGTGAGTGATAACACTTTTTTCATAGCGAGATTCTATTGAATTTTGAGTTGTAAGTATGACAAAACAGAATCTATACTCAGAAGACCCAAATTTAGCTTAACTTTTTTTCTGAAGGTTTTGTGGATTTGGAATACTCTTATTATCTGTCTAGAATTTCAGTAAGAGCGTTGGCTGATAACACAACAAAGATTAGCTTATCAGTTGCCCTTCTACAGTCCCTGGTGCATTGAATACTAAAAAATAAGAAGGTATCCTTCAGTATAACAAATACCTCAGTACATATACACAACTATAAATAAATAGGAAGCAAATGACTTTCTCTAGGGTAACAAGAAGCTAGGCTCTTAAAGATCCCTTTGTGTTTTTGAAAGTCTTTTTGCCTTTAAGCAGTTGTATGACTTTTTAAGCTATGGCTACGTTTAAGTTGTCACTTTGACAGAAACCACACATCATATCCGTGATCTTGTGTAACACCTTCAGGAAAATAGCCCACATCTTAAAGGGTGTTTTTTCTCTAAAGGGCATAAGTTTAACATCTCATTACCGTAAAAAGGGGTTTTCTTCTAAGCTTTAGGTTATTCTTAAAGATGTGACTATTTTAAAGAAATATAATAAATGAAGAGTCATATACAATTTAGTGTAATGATAATGAATTAAGGACCTGTCAACACTCCTGACTAGTGATGAGCGAATAGTGAAATATTCAAATATTCGATATTCGTACAAATATCTCCCAAATACTCGAATATTCGATTGAATATTCAATCCCATTAAAGTCAATGGGAACAAGTATTCGATTTTTGAAAAACATCTGTTCGGCCACTTGGAGGTAAAAACCGGAAGCCGGGGGATTTGAACGCTTATCGAATATTTTTCAAATATTCGACGAACTATTCGATGATATTCGATAGATCGAATACCTTACTATTAGATCGAATATCTATTTGATCGACAGTATTGGCTCATCACTACTCCTGACATGTCTGTTTTAGTTACTACTTGTATTTCTCATGAACTAACATTTCTGGAGCCCCCATAACCCTATGTTGCTAACTCAAACTGTATTTTCAAGGAAAGTTTGGTTTGGTTCTCAACTCTTGCTCGGTTCTCAAACACTTTTTGGGCCCCCAGTCTTGAAGAATTCGGTATCTGAAATTTTTGCAAGCGTGGATGGTAGGTTGTACCTGGTAAGTTTAGCACTGGTGAGGCTTCACATACAGTACAGTATAAGACTGCTGGAGTGCATATACAGTACAGTAGTAGTACAGTCAGTGCACCACCATCTCCCATACTGTACAGTGCTGGGATGGGGGGGGGGTGAGTGAGGAGTTACTACTGTACTGTAATTGCTGGTTTTGTTGAATGCTTCTTGTGTATAATGTACAGTATAGTGCTGTTCTGTAATGAACTGTAGAGATTAAACTGGGCACTATACAATGTAATATATAGGTACTTGTAATATGTAATTATTGGTTGGTGCTGTAACCAGTTAAACATTTACATTATTTCGTATGGGAAACACTGCTCGGTTCTCAAACTACCTTTCGGAACCAATTAATTTCGAGAACTGAGGTACCACTGTACATGGTTACAATGGTAAAAGATATCTACCCTAACAGATCTTTAAAAAAAAACAAAAAACAAAAAAATTTGCTTGGACCACCTGATCATATTTAGATCTATGGTAATGGGGCAGGTGCTGTAAGATAATTCTAGCCACTGTTTATTGAGGAAAACAATAGCTAAATTATTCTGAAGATCTCAGCTATCTAAAATAAAAAAATGCCTTTTGGTGGACCCCCTCAAAAAATGGCCAAAAACCTTTTAAAAAAATAGCCTGGAATCTGCTGATAGTAAAGACATGAGGCTCTAGAGAAGGAAATCCGAGAGGGAAAAGCTGCAGAAAGTGTTAGCGGCAGATGTAGAACACATAGCTCATCCTTAGCTTCTTGACATTTGCTCTTGTAGATGTCATGGTGTGGAAGAGGTCTATCTTATCTCTAATTCTTGACAGAAGGTCATGTTGGTAGGAATACAGAAGCTGAGCCCCTAATGTCATGAACTGATTAACATTACAGGGGAGATCGAGCTGGAATCCATTTGTTAAGGACATTGGTGTCTCAACTTTAATGTCTCAGCTCCCGGGCACCTGCCAATGGGACTCTCTGACTACATAAATAACGTAAGTAAATGAACAGATTAGAATTATTTTAAAAGGTTATCTAGGATTAAAGGGTCTATCCAGGATTAAGGGCTCTATTCCACCGGACGATTATCGTCCAGATTATCGTTAAATCGTTCGAATCTAAATGATAATAGTTCGGTTTGAAATGCAGTTAACGATTAATGACCGAACGAGAAATCGTTGATCGCTTTATAAGACCTGGACCTATTTTTATTGTTGCTCGTTCGCGAAAACGTTCGCAAATCGTTCGCATTGAATAAGGACATCGTTAGGTCGTTCGCAGTAGATACGAACGCAATAGCGAATAAATAGCGAAGAAAAAAGCGATCGCAATTACGATCATAAGTAAAGATTATCGTTCCATGGAAATGAGTGAACGTTTTCAGGTCTTTCGCAATAGCGGTCTTTTGAGATCGTCAATCGTTAACGATTATGCAAACGATAATCGGCCGGTGGAATAGGGCCCTTAGAAAGACACAGCTGTTCTTTTCCAAAACAGTGCCACACTATTCTCAGGTTATGTGTGGTATTACAATGTGGCTCCTTTCACTTCTATGCTTGCTATGTCTCTATGAGCCCTTTAAGTTTTGTTGTTCTCCTTGGCATTACTAGAATAAAACAATTTTGTAATTGTTTTACAATAAAATTATATTTTTCTTTTAGAACTAAATGTGGATTTAAATGGAATGGTAATTACACAGGGAAGACTTATCCTTTCAATCCTGAAAAATGCCAAATAAAGATAAGTGCCCAAAAAACCGCAATTGTATTTAAAATAATAAAAAAAACACAACAAATGATCATTTTTTTCCCCTTGGAAAAATATTGTGGACAGATGCTGGAAGTCAATAGAGAGATATAAACCCCCATATGCATAATGTTATTTTTTTTTTCTTTTTGTATTTTCTCTCTTCAGTGGTTATTTTTTAATTTTTTGTTGGGGGTGGGGCACTTTAAGTTTTTCCCAAATAATGGTGTTTTCTGGTCTAAATTTGTCATGTTTTCTTCCCATAGACATCCGTAAGTTAAAAAAAAATTCTGTGGGTTTGGGTTTTGTAGTATTTTTTTTCTTACATTCTTCAATAGAAATGGATAAATCATGAGGAAAAACACAAAGAAACGCTACAAAAATACATATATTAATAAACAATATTTGGAGAAATGTAATACAAATACAATATGTTTTCTCTTGTTTGGATTTTGGCTGTTCAATAAAAACAGCCATCATTTTAACGGTGTGCGAACACAGCCTTAATTTGATAGTAAATTATGAATTTGTGAAAATATCTAAAGGATACATACATTGAGGGAGATTTATCAAGCATGGTGTAAAGTGAAACTGGCTCAGTTGCCCCTAGCAACCAATCAGATTCCACCTTTCATTCCTCATAGACTCTTTGGAAAATTAAAGGAGGAATCTGATTGGTTGCTAGGGGCAACTGAGCCAGTTTCACTTTACACCATGTTTGATAAATCTCCCCCATTGTTTTTATAGAGTGATATTACTTAGTAATATAACTTAATTAAAATAAATGTATAAGTTTTGGTTTATATGCTATTATAACTTGAGTTGAAGCAATAAGAGGCAGCCCGGGGCTCACTCCAGCCAACTCCCTTAGTGTACTATATTTTAATGCCTGGGACCATAAAACTGAGAAAAACTTGGATAGATGGATAAAATAAAAAGGTTTATTGCACAGAAGGACACAGAATTATTTCTTCCTTAGTAAGGATATGTGCATGCTACGGAATCCCAGTGTATCCCCCGTTGCTGATTCCGCAGCTCGCCGCCACTCAAGAACGCTGGTGGCCACACAGATCTATGCTGCTCCCACAGACTTCATTCTATGGTTTGCCAGATTCCCTGTCCGCCAAAGAATGAACCTGCTCATTCTTCGGGTGGACGGTGGAATCTGGAAAACCAGATTGAAGCCTATGAGACCAGCAGAGATGCACGTGGACACCAGCGGCGGCAAGCTGCGGAATCCGCGACGGGTGATACGCTGTGGTTCCGTAGTGTGCACATACCCTAAGTGCATCAGGTGAGCGGTTCTTTTCTCTCTCCATCTAAATACAAAAGATGGAGAGATAAAAGAGAATATCTCAAGTCTGGCAAACAAATGCTATCTGCTTTTTGCTAATGCATGGGAAAATACAGTACAGCAGTAGTGCTGTATCAATGGCAGCGGATGATGAGTGGGTGAGCGGGGTTCCCAAAACTTATGATGTCTTTACACAGACAGATTTATCTGACACATTTTTGAAGCCAAAGCCAGGAATGGATTTGAAAAGAGGAAAAATGTCTTTCCTTTATGACCTGTTCCCTGTTTATAGCTCTGGGATCAATAGTCTGTTCCTGGCTTTGGCTTCAATTCGTCAGACAAATCTGTGTAAACACACCTAATGTCACCTCTGATTGAGGCATATCAACATATAACAGTTAGTGTGAGCGAGCACTTAAAGTGATACTGTCACCCCCCCCCCCTCCCTTACTGTGACATTATAAAGTGGAAACATATAATCAATCATTCACACATACTGCTGTAGACCTCAACAATATAGTCAATTATCCACACATAAAGTGGAGCAGGCCATTGTTTGTGCAGTATATTGAATATTGTGTGTGCAGTATCTGGTACAACCTGATATGGGAAAAAACTAAACAAAAATTATTACTTATAATTTATATAAACCATATATAACATTGAAAACAATATATAATAAAATCATAAAATATATTATGTTTAAGTGATACAGATCACACAAGAAAACTTATCAAAACAGAAGAACGCTAAAGCTGTTAGGATAGTGGGTGGTTTCTTCTGATCCGTAGTAAAATATAGTAAATGTCGTAAGTAAAGACTCGAAAAGATTGTAATTGTAGAGGCAAAACAGTCTCCCACACAAATCCACTAAAAGGTATGATATTTGACTTGTGCCCTTTCCAGATGGTGGGATTATAAAGTGAGAGTAATGAGGCCTATGTGACCTTAAAGGATGGGTAGACATAACACTGGAAAGACTTAAGGCTCTGGGTCAATGGGGATAAACGTATATGAAACCTATGGGACTTGCGAGAAGGCTCCATATGAGTGTGATTTGTCAAGACACAACTGTGCTATGTTATTTGATGCTATGCTGAAACCATTTTGTGGATTACAAAACAAACAGCACGTAAAACCCGGACAGCAAGCTTCTTACACAGGCATAGTGCTTTACTTATAAAGTCGATTAAAAATTACTTGCATTACTTGCATGACGGATTTATTTGATGTTTTTGTTACAGATCTTTTGGATTTTAAGTTCCAAATGAAACATAGGAGATTGTCGTCAGAAGTCCACCCTTAAATAATTTCCTTTTTTATTATCTTAGGATAGATATATGTGTATCCCAGGCAGGTTTACATTAAGTTATTGTAGATTTACCTACCACATCTGCTGGAATTTTTTCCAAGCATCTACTACTCTTTCAGTTAATAATACCAAAAAAATATGAGCATGATTTCCTAATAAAATACGAATTCTTTATTATAATAAGTAAACATACACCTACACTCCATTGTAAACCCAGTCACTAAACACTAGGGGGCTGTTATAATCATGCATAGATAACGAAATTAAGCCTCTGACCAAGCAGATCGGCCTCTAATCACAAAAGGCATGTAACACTTAACACAACTACAGTATATATACACCCCAAATATAGCTGTCTATCAATCACTATAATTATGTTTACATATCTCACTGTGCCGTTGCCCTGATGCCAACCCTGGCGCGTTTCCCGAGATGTAGCTTTATCAAGGGGCAATTATCATGGGAAAAAAGGTGAAGTAAGTTATTTTTAATGGTAATTGATAGGTATAGGATAGGGGATACACGATTGGTTGCGAAATAGTGGTATCAGATGCCATGTTCCCACTGTGTAAGTTTCGTAGTAATCACGGCCGTTGTAACACGGCCGTGATTACTACGGTACTCACATAGTGGTACCTTCTAAGGAATCTTCCTTCTAAGGAATCTTCTAAGGAGTACACATAGTATACACTCCGGCTGGGATCCCTAGCGGCAGCCCAAACAACTGACATGTCAGTTTTCTGCGGCTGCTATTCAATAAATAGCTGCCGAAGAAAACCCTGTCAGTTCACACAATGGAGTGTGCGGTTCCGGCCACACGCTTCATTGTGCGCGCGGCGGGGAATTCGGATGCAGGTCCGCATGGATGCGCCCGCATCCAAATTCAGCCTCAGTGAAGATCATTTAGCCAGCACTGCAGTACTGACCGGGATGATCTTTTCAGTCACCGGCCATTCCGTGACCCAGCCGGGTCTTGGAACGGCTGGTCTCTTACAACGTGTGAGCATAGCCAGAGTCTGTATTTTGGAACATTTTGTCATTGCTCTTTCAGTAAAATCTTATTTTCTTTCAGATTGTGTCCCCTTCTTCTTGCGTTCAGTTTTTTTTAAATTAAAACACTTCCCTCCTGAACCTTATTTAGTCATTTTACATATCTAAGGTTTCGATCATGTCCCCCCTTTCCCTTCTTTCCTCCAGACTATACAAATCCTGATATGTTTTATGCCTGGCACCTCCACCATTTTTGTAGCCCATGCTGGGACCCATTCTTTTTTATCATTATATTTTTGTAGGTGATTTCTCCAGAACTGGACACAGTATTCTAGATGTGGTCTCACTAGAACTCTATACAGCAGGATCACATCTCCTACTGGTTATACCTCTAGCTATACAGCCCAGCATACGGTTATTTCAGCAGTTTATGCTTTTTTGCCTTCAAAACATTAACCTAACAGTACAAAAGCGTGAAGAGAATATTGTCCATTAAAAGACTGGTTGCTATTAGCTGAAGGAAGGTATGATGATGAAAAACCTCAACACATAAATCATGATTAATCTCTTCGGAATAAGATAGTTGTCCCATGAAGAATAGTGTTTATAGTTAATCCATCCCCAACTAATACAATAAATATTACTGTAATAACTTATAGTGTATCTCGTATCTCGAATAGGAACGTTATAACATTCTTATGATACATAAATATTTCACTTTCCCGATCACTTGCTGTAACTATGTTGTACACTGCTGTACTTGCCACATCATCAGATCATGCAGACTGGAATTAACTAACAGGAGGAGCTGAGATACTCTAAAACATAGTATTCAGTCCTCATTTCTCCCAGGCATCCGCTCATCCAATATGCAGCATAATGTAATGCTGCAGCATAAGCTTCAGGTTCATTCTTTTAATAAGGAATTTGTCATTACAGAAAACATGGTATACCTGATATGAGACACTGCGGAGCATAGCTTGAAAAATGTATAGACTGAATAGCAAAGAGTCTATGGACACTTTTTTATTTAGTATTAGAAAAGTTCTTAGTTTACAAAAGATCGCCTCATAGATGATTATATCAGCACTGAGTACTTCATATACAAGTAGCCTATAGGTGTTGGTAGTCTATTGAATTTAGCAGTTTTATTAAAAGGAAACAATCATATCAGCAGGTAAGAAGTATCTCCCTATAGTGCACAGGGCGCTGAGGATGAAGGTAAGTTTCTTAGTTTCATCCTTTGCTCGGTTTCCATGGTATTTGGAGTTTAATCACTGTGCTAATTAGGTAATTTGTGCACTGGGGTCGGACTATTGCCCTCAGGGTCTATCTATTGCCCCAGGGTCTATCTATTGTGACTAATCAATGAATTGGATGGTGTGTTTGCAACCACTTCTTTGCACGTCATGCTTTTCTTTATGCATGCTATGTTTTAAGACGTGTTGACATGCATTCACGCATTTCAGTTTTAGGCTATGTTCATACAACGTCCATTTTATGAAAAGAATGGTCTTTGTTTTCAATTAAAACAACGGCCGTTCTTTTCATAGTAAAAATGCGTTGCATTGAAGTCAATGTAAATACACGACGGCCGTTGTTTGCTACAGCCATGGAAATAATTGACATGTTTTGCATTGATTTCAATGCAATTTTCAAAGCAACAATGGCCGTTGTCTGTACCTTGTGTCAACCTTAACCTAAGTGTTGGCCTCTCTTATTCTTTGCTTTTTGTTTCACAATGACATTAAAGGCTATGGCCATGTTTGAACAAAGTCAAAATAAAAGAAAAGGCGTCCATTTTGTCTATTTAAAAAGACACCACAATTTAATTGACTTCAATGCAAATGCCTCTTAGTGAATCCGGCCGGGCACCCAAATCTGCGCCCGGCATACGAAATCCAGCAGGTGTAGATTTTGATCATGATTTACGCCTGCGAGCAGGCGTAAGGCTGGGTTCACACTACGTATATTTCAGTCAGTATTGTGGTCCTCATATTGCCAACCAAAAACAGGAGTGGATTAAAAACACAGAAAGGATCTGTTCACACAATGATGAAACTGAGTGGATGGCCGCCATATAACAGTAAATAACTGCCATTATTTCAATACAACAGCCGTTATTTTAAAATACAGCAAATATTTGCCATTAAATGGCGGCCATCCACTCAATTTCATCATTGTGTGAACAGATCCTTTCTGTGTTTTTAACCTTTGCCTCTAAAGCCTGTTTTTGGCCTTAATGACCAGGCTCATTTTCAAAATCTGACCTGTCTCACTTATGCTCTTATAGCTCAGTGATGCTTTAACGTATGCTAGCGATTCTGAGATTGTTTTTTTCGTCACATATGACACTTTATATTATTAGTAGCAAAATTGGTCACTACTTTGTGTATTTTTTGTGAAAAACATCAAAATATCAAGAAAAATTGAAAATTTGCATTTTATGAACTTCTGAAATTCTCTGCTTCTAAAAAAGGAAGTCATCATAGCACATAAATTAGTTACTAAATCACATACCAATATGTCCTCTTTATTCTTGCATAATTTGGGAAACATATTTTACTTTTTTAGGGTGTTACGGGGCTTAGAAAATTTATGAGCAAATTATCACATTTGTGTGAAAATTTCCAAAACTGATTTTTTTTAGGGACCAGTTCTTTTTTTAAATGGATTTAGAAGGCTTGTATACTGGAAACCCCCATAAGTGACCCATTTTGAAACTAGACACCTTAAAGAATAATCTAGGGGTATAATGAGCATTTTAACCCACAGGGGCTGAGGAAAGTATTCACAATTAGGCAGTAAAAAAATCGAAAATTTAAATTTTCAAATAATATATACGTTTAGATTAAAGTTTCTCATTTTCAAAGGAACATGAGAAAAAAAGCATGCCAAAATTGTAACGCAGGTTCTCTTGAGTACAACGGTACCCCATATGTGGGCGTAAACCACTGTATGGGCACACAGCCGGGCTCAGAAGTAAAGGAGCGCCAATAGCTTTTTTAATGCAGATTTTGCTGAAGAAGTTTCTGAGCGCCAGTGCATTTGCAGAGCCCTGTAGTGTCCGCAGAATAGAACCCCCCAAAAAGTCACCCCATTTTCGAAAGTACACCCCTCAAAGAAATCATCTTTGGGTAGGATGAGCATTTTGACCCCACATGCATTAGAGGAAAGTATTCAAAATTACACAGTAAAAAATGAAAAAACACGAATTTTTCAATAATATGTTTGTTTAGTTTGAATTTTTCAATTTCACGAGGAACAAGAGAAAAAAAAGTACCCCAAAATTTGTAAAAGAAGGTCTCCTGAATACAACGGTACCCCATATGTGGGCGTAAAACCACTGTATGGGCACACAGCAGGGCTCAGAAGTAAAGGAGCGCCAATTAGCTTTTTCAATGCAGATTTTGCTGAAGAAGTTTCTGAGCGCCAGGTGCATTTGCAGCGCCCCTGTAGTGTCCGCAGAAGAGAAACCCCCCAAAAGTCACCCCATTTTGGAAAGTGCACCCCTCAAAGAATTCGTCTTGTGTGTGTGGTGACCATTTTGACCCCACAGGTATTAGAGGAAAGTATTTAAAATTAGACAGTAAAATGAAAAACTTGAATTTTCCTATAATATGTTTGTTTAGTTTGAAATTTCTCAATTTCACGAGGAACAAGAGAAAAAAAGTACCCCCAAATTTGTAAAGAAGGTTCTCCTGAATACAACGGTACCCCATATGTGGGCATAAACCACTGTATCGCACACAGGAGGGCTCAGAAAGAAGGGAGCGCAAATTAGCATTTTCAGTTCAGATTTTGCTGAAGAAGTTTCTGAGCGCCAGGTGTGTTGCAGAGCCCCTGTAGTGTCAGCAGAAGAGAACCCCCCCAAAAGTCCACCCATTTTGGAAAGTACACCCTCAAATAATTCATCTTGGGTGTGGGTGACCATTTTGACCCCAAAGGTATTAGAGGAAAGTATTCAAAATAAGACAGTAAAATTGAAAAACTAGAATTTTTCCAATAATATGTTCGTTTAGTTTGAAATTTCTCAATTTCACTAGGAAACAGGGGAGAAGCTGCATGCCCAAATCTGTAACGCAGGTTCTCTGAGTAGAACGGTACCCATATGTGTGCATAAACCACTGTATGGGCACCCAGCCGGGCTAGACAGAGGGGAAGGAGCGCCAATTAGCATTTTCAGTGCAGATTTTTACGAAGAAGTTTCTGAGTGCCAGGTGCGTTTGCAGAGCCTCTGTAGTGTCAGAAGAATAGAACCCCAGCAAAAGTCACCACATTTCGGAAAGTACACCCTGAAAGAATTCATCTGGGGGTGCAGTGAGCGGTTTGACCCCACAGGTATTAGAGGAAAGTATTCAAAATAAGACAGTAAAAAATGAAAAACTCGAATTTTTCCAATAATATGTTTGTTTAGTTAAAAATTTCTTAATTTCACGAGGAACAGGAGAGAAAACGTACCCCAAAATCTGTAACGCAGGTCTCCTGAGTACAACGGTACCCCATATGTGGGCATAAAGCACTGTATGGGCACACAGCAGGGCTCAGAAGGAAGGGAGCGCAATTTGCTGGAGCAAAACCGCAGCTAGTAATAGTTATAAGAATAGCGCAGTTACTAAAATACAATAAAAAATGAGATTACAGGTAATGTGGGGTGGTCACGGGCAACCTGGGGTGGTCACGGGCAACCTGGGGTGGTCACGGGCAACCTGGGGTGGTATGGGCAACCTGGGGTGGTTACAGAGAATCTGGGGTGGTTACGGGCAACGTGGGGTGGTTACGGGCAACGTGGGGTGGTTACGGGCAACGCGGGGTGGTTAGGGCAACGCGGGGGTAACGGGCAACGTGGGTGGTAACGGATAAAACTGAAGTGCTATAGGTAATCTGGGATGGATACCTGTAATTGGGTCGTTACAGGCAATCTGGCGTGGTACGGGCAATCTGGAGAGGGTCACTGGCAATTTGGGGTGGTTAGAGGCAACGTGCGGGGTTATAGGCAACGTGCGGTGGTTATAGGCAACGTGCGGTGGTTAGGGGCAACGTGCGGTGGTCAGGGGCAACGTGCGGTGGTCAGGGGCAACGTGCGGTGGTTAGAGGCAATGTGCGGTGGTCAGAGGCAGCGTGCGGTGGTTAGAGGCAACGTGCTGTGGTCAGGGGCAACGTGCGGTGGTCAGGGGCAACCTGCGGTGGTCAGGGGCAACCTGCGGTGGTCAGGGGCAACGTGCGGTGGTTAGAGGCAACGTGCGGTGGTTAGGGGCAACGTGCGGTGGTCAGAGGCAGCGTGCGGTGGTCAGAGGCAACGTGCTGTGGTCAGGGGCAACGTGCGGTGATTAGAGGCAACGTGCGGTGATTAGAGGCAACGTGCGGTGGTCAGGGGCAACGTGCGGTGGTCAGGGGCAACCTGCGGTGGTCAGGGGCAACGTGCTGTGGTCAGGGGCAACGTGCGGTGGTTAGAGGCAACGTGCGGTGGTTAGAGGCAACGTGCGGTGGTTAGAGGCAGCGTGCGGTGGTCAGAGGCAGCGTGCTGTGGTTAGAGGCAACGTGCGGTGGTCAGAGGCAGCGTGCGGTGGTCAATGGCAGCGTGCGGTGGTCAGAGGCAGCGTGCGGTGGTCAGGGGCAACGTGCCGTGGTCAGAGGCAACGTGTGGTGGTCAGAGGCAACGTGCGGTGGTCAGAGGCAGCGTGCGGTAGTTACGGGCAATCTGGAGGGGGTCACTGGCAATTTGGGGTGGTTACGGTCAAGATGTGGTGGTTATGGGCAACGTGCGGTGGTTACATGTAATCTGGCGTGTTACGGGCTACCTGCGGCGGTTACGGGCAAACTGGGGCGGATACGGGCAACCTGCGGTGGTTACGGGTAATCTGGGAGTAAACCGCAATTATTACTATAATAAAAAGTGTGTTTTATTTTGTTTGTATGTTTTTCACTTTTTCACATTTACACTTTTTCACTTGTTCTTTTTTCACTTTCATTTTCACTGTATTACTATGATTACTGTGATATTTTTCTATCACAGTAATCATAGTTTAGTGACAGAGACCAAATTGGTCTCTGTCACTTTAAATTTTCAGAGCTAACTGCTTCTGACGCGCATGCGCACATCAGAAGCAGTCAGGACGTCGAGGAGGACGGAGCTCCAGGATCCGGTGAGTATATGGGGAAGGGGGGTGACTGGGGGCGGGGGTGACTGGGGGGGTGGGGGGCGACTTGGGGGGGGGCACAGTGACAGTTTTTATCCCCTGTCACCAATGATTATGGTGACAGGGGATAAAAAGTGCCGGGCAGCACTGGGAACAGGCGATCGGCGGTATATAGTATATACCGCCGATCGCCTGCTCTGGGACCACACGGGGGGGTCCCCGATCACTGCCCATGCTCTCCGCTACCTCCGGTGGCGGAGAGCATGGGGATTTGATCATTATTTATATCCATCCCTGCGAACAAACATCGCAGGGATGGGGGCGGCCATCTTGGATCTGATGGCCGCCCGGGTACGGGGATCTGGGGTCTGATCGGGGGGCTGATCTGGGGTCTGAGGGGATATTTTTCATCTCCCCCCCACCGTGGATTCACGGTGGGGGGAGATGAAAGCTCTCGGCGGCGCCGGTAATTCCCGGTACCGGAGATCACCGCTATAACGGTAATAGCGGTGATCTCCGGTATCGGGGGACAAGGGGCGGGGGCCGGGGGACACACTAGCTGTGGCGGTGGGGGGAGGCAACGTGCTGCAGCCTCCCCCCCGCCGCCCGATCTCCCCATAGACGCTGCGGTCGCATTGACCGCGGCGTTTATGGGGTTAACTGCCCGGGGGGAGCGCGGCTCCCCTCCGGGCAGAGGCAGCAGGGGGATGCTGTGTGACATAGCATCCTCCTGCTGCCCGATCTTCTATAGGGACAGCGGGGGGAGGCAGGGAAGCCATGACGTTCCTGGAACGTCATGTTGCGGGAAACTACTGCTTTACATGACGTTCCAGGAACGTCATTTTGCGGCAAGGGGTTAATTCACTCCTGGTTTTGGTTGCAATATGAGGACCACAATACTGACTGAAATATACGTAGTGTGAAACCAGTAAATCATGATAAATGAGGCGCGGGAGGAGGCCACGCCACCTCCCCGCCTCGTCACGCCCCCGCAAGCTCCGCCAACCTGTCCTTCGGGCGAGTGGGGCATACAGGAGGTGTACGCCAGGGAAAGGGCCAATCTGCCCCTTCTCCCTGGCGTAGGCTTCGTAAATCCCCCCACAGTGTTTAAAATGGCGAACATTGTCTGTACGGACGAAAATAATGACCATGACAATTATTTTTGGACGTCTTTTGGACATTATTTTTTAGTTGCGCACACACAGTTTGTCTTTTTTCACCGTCCTTTCACCGTTTTTACTATTAAATTTAATGGACTAAACTGAATAATGTAACATTGCACTGATGGGCAACCAAACAGTGAAATGACTAACGTCATTTTTCTTTTCAAAATGGAGAGGAAAAAACATTGTGTGAACATAGCCTATGTCTGTTTCCTGCACGAGCTACAATTCCCTTTTGTGTAAAAACCCCCACATCCCTTGTAAATATAATGTACCTGTTGAACATCTTTTTTTCAACGAGCTACGTCAGAAAACAGGCGTAATTGCATTGATAAATCGCCCCCAGTGCTTTTACAGTTCAGTACTCTGTGTGAGGTCTTTATTATATTTCAGTTTCCCCAGCAGGACAGAAACCATGTTGTTTAAGGTGCTCATCATCTTCAGTCCTTTCACAAATTATATGAAGAAAAATGTAATGAGATTTTCAATATAAGACCGGTAGTCATCACTCACCAGCTCGAGCTTACTCCCAAACAATTCCATTAAACTCGACTTCATTTTAAGGAGAGTAATTAAGATGAAGTTAAGGGGGATGACTTTTCACGGTCCACCGAGCTTGAATAGTCAGTATTTATTGAAGACAACTTTACAGCTTGTTCACATTGGGGAAAAAAAAATAATAAGGGTCATTTTAGTTTCCTAAAGATAACATTTTGAATAAATGGTGACACTTTGTTTCTCTAAGAGCATGTCGCATGGAAATTTTAATTCACTTACTCAGGAAAATAAGCCAAAAGAATACATGAAAAGAATAATCTGGCGCTTTTTATTTTAGTAATAAAAGGCATTATTTACAGTGGTTGCTCTGTATGCACGGATCAAAGAAGCAATGTTCAGTATGTTAGTGGGAATCCATCTAAACCCCTGGGGGGATTTCAGAGGCTTACAAAATAGCTGTGTGGTTGGCAGTGAAGGTAAAGAAGATCAGTGTGATGGAAAGTATAATCACACAACATTAAAAAACCATCAAGGCTTACGGCATTTAGGGAAGGTCACATAAGCGTGCCCTTCACCCTTTCATTACATGAGATGGATAATTAAACCGTATTCCACTGTTAATGTGCACGATTTTCCTACTTAGAGCTATGTTCAAGCACCACTCTATTTCCTCTACAAAAGCCTTTAGCTTTCAGATGGCTGGCAAGACCGGTCCTGTCTTATATGGCTGAAAAAGATTGTATTACTTATTGTTTTCACCTGTAATACTGCACATAAAACTGGTTTATTAACAAATGCAGCTAATACCTAATTTTATTTTCAATAAAACACTAATGTTTTAGAGATAGTCCCCCTTCATATAAGACAATTATCCCAATGGGTTAACAACCTAATGACCTAATCATACACACATACTTACTAGAGGTAATTAGTAAGAAGATTATAAGTTATAAAAAAAAAAAAAAAAAAAAACCACGAGTGGTTGTATAATCCCCAGCTTACAGTCCCCAGTGGGTGACAGCTAAAAGCAGCATCGAAGTTAAGACCGAGACCAAGCCAGATGTGCAGCATGGTACGACACCAGGAAGACCATACATACAGCATAGAATATTACCTAGAAGACCAAAACATAAAGAATAGAATACTACCAGGAAGACCATACATACAGCATAGAATTACCTGGAAGACCAAACATAAAGAATAGAATACTACCAAGAAGACCGTAGATAACGAATAGAATACTACCAGAAAGACCATACATACAGCATAGAATATTACCAGGAAGACCATACATACAGCATAGAATATTACCAGGAAGACCATACATAAAGAATGGAATACTACCAGGAAGACCATACATAAAGAATAGAAATTACCAGGAAGACCATACTAAAGAAGGAATACTACCAGGAAGACCATACATAAAGAATAGAATATTACCAGGAAGACCATACATTAAAAATAGAATACTACCAGGAAGACCATACATAAAGAATAGAATACTACCAGGAAGACCATACATAAAGAATGGAATACTACCAGGAAGACCATACATAAAGAATAGAATATTACCAGGAGGACCATACATAAAGAATGGAATACTACCAGGAAGACCATACATAAAGAATAGAATACTACCAGGAAGATCATACATAAAGAATAGAATGTTACCAGGAAGACCATACATAAAGAATGGAATACTACCAGGAAGACCATACATAAAGAATGGAATACTACCAGGAAGACCATACATACAGCATAGAATATTACTGGAAGACCAAACATAAAGAATAGAATACTACCAGGAAGACCATACATTAAAAATAGAATACTACCAGGAAGACCATACATACAGCATAGAATATTACCAGGAAGACCATACATAAAGAATGGAATACTACCAGGAAGACCATACATAAAAAATAGAATATTACCAGGAAGACCATACATAAAGAATGGAATATACCAGGAAGACCATACATAAAGAATGGAAATACTACCAAGAAGACCATACATACAGCATAGAATATTACCAGGAAGACAATACATAAAGAATACAATACTACCAAGAAGATCATACATAAAGAATACAATATTACAAGGAAGACCATACATAAGAATAGAATACTACGAGGAAGACCATACATAAAGAATAGAATACTACCAGGAAGACCATACATAAAGAATAGAATACTACCAGGAAGATCATACATAAAGAATAGAATATTACCAGGAAGACATACATAAAGAATAGAATATTACCAGGAAGACCATACATAAAGAATGGAATACTACCAGGAAGACCATACATAAAATAGATTACTACGAGGAAGACCATACATAAAGAATAGAATTATACCAAGAAGACCATACATAAAGAATAGAATACTACCAGGAAGGCCATAATAATAATAATAATAATAATAATAATAATAATAATAATTTTTATTTATATAGCGCCAACAGATTCCCCCAATTCTAGGGGGACATACATAGACAAAATCAGACATTACAGAGATATACATAATTATCCATACAGTACATAAGGAGTGGGCATGCATTAGCTTACAGACTATTAGGAAGATAAAGTTTTTCCAACAAGACTAGATATTGTAAAGTAAAATAGAATAACAAAGAGCTTGAATACCTGGAACAGACAAAAAATTGGAAAAAAGGAGCAAAAACTCCAGAGTAGTTACCACAAGCTGGTACCTGGGGCATAGGGGACTGGGTACAAGACTAAGATCTAAAATAGGATCACCGACAGCAGGGGGGTGTCCAGAGCTGGCACTGGAATATGGATAAACAGACACATCGCCAAGAGCTGAAAACATTTGTATAGACACCAGGTTGTGGCCAAGAGCTGTGACCAGAAGGAAAGATGGAGGTAGAATGGTCCAGCCAGTAGCTTCTAACCAGGAGTGTGTAGCAACATCACAGACACCAGGAGAGTAGCCAAGTGACCAGAGTAGCCAATGGGATGCAGATACAGAGGTACAACCAGTGTTAAAAACCATGAGTAAGAACACCAGGGGTGTAACCAGGATTTGGAAGCAGGTTCATTTACACCAGGGGTATGACCACAGGCAGGAACCAAGAGCCTAACGGCCCGAGAAATTTCAGCTATAGGAAAATTATGTGAAAAGTAATTGAGAAAATGTATCTGCTGCTCCTACTGCTACTCGCATGCTACAGTCAGATGTCATGCTTCACCATGGCTACTAGCCTGCCTGCTAACAGGAACTGATTAGCCAATCACAGCATGAAGCCTATTAAAGCCATTTCCTGCTTACCATGATTGTGTAGACCAGGCTATTAAAACTTGTCTATCATATGTCTGTGATTGTTT
>NW_027208882.1:0-42310 GCF_027789765.1 Dendropsophus ebraccatus
GGGGGGGGCTGGGGGCAACCATATGAAACGAGAACCGGCCAACCGCCAAATTCACCTGTATGGGCCCCATCTTAGGGGTGCATCAGTAGAGGTTAAACAGCTCCCTGTAGGGCATCGGTCTCTTGAAACTGTCCACGGTAACCAAAGTGGGAGTGAAATTTTTGTTAGTAGAGTTGTACTTCTGAAGTGAGATCCTCATCCACATCAGGTCATTTCACTTTTGCAACCCAGGTGAAAGAGAAGGAGGAGGGGAGCGCTGCTTCCAACAAAGGCGGAATACACGCCCTGGCGCCCATCACCAGGAACTTAGCAATGAGTGTGTGGAGCCTCTTGGGTGATCTCGCTGTGATGGGAAATCAGGGAAATAGGGCGGGGCCATGTGCATGGGGATAGGCCAGTCATCGCTTTCTAAATGGTCGCTATCACATCAGACAGAAAAGCCGCTCAATCTGGGGCAGTCCCAGAAACACATGTAAGGAATGTTTCCCCTTGGCTCCCTTCGCAATTCTCCAGCCGCGATGGGTCAAACCTGGGGAATAATAAAGTGTAGAGTGGCTGGTACCCTGTACAAACGTGAGAGGAATTTTTATAGTTTGCCTTCTGAAATTTGGAACTGATGAGGACTTGTGCGTCAGGTAGAGGATTTTAGATCTCTGTGGAATTGTTAGGGTAAGTCCCAAGTCAGTTTCCCACTTAAGGAGAAAGGGGGGTGGGGGCTCTTCAGGCAGTCTGAAGAAGTTGGTAAGTAATGAATAGGGTGTGTCGCAATGGTTCCTGATGGTTACATAGCTATTCAAAATCTGCGAGAGCTCGGGTAAATTTGGTCGCAGGTGGCAGGGAAGACAGATAGGTGTCTCAATTGCATCACCCTCCATTGCCATAGGGAGCATGGGTCCGTCAATGCTAACAGGGCATTTGCGGACAACCCACGTATTGTCCTGTATATAGATTTGGCCCTAAAGGCTCTGGTCGCTATCCATTCCCGGAACACTCTGTCCGTCAAGCTGGGAGTAAACTCCGGGTTTCCCAGGATGGGGGTCATACTGGAGGTGAGCGGTAGAAACGCTCGTCTTATCACTTTGGTCGAGCACGCTGCTGCCACGATGGGTCCAATGGTAGGGTGGTATTTCACATCATGAAGATGTTCTCCCGACAGCCATGATAACCCACTCAAAGGTACGCCCGTGTACGATGTTCTATCGCCACCCATGGGTTCCTGCTGCTATTTCTACACCGGTCAACACAGCGTTCTTTCGCTCCATGGAGTCCATCCAAACAAAAATTCATATGGGGAGATAAACCAGCATGCATCCGTTAATCGTTACTCACCTGTCCGAAAGAAACGCGGCGGATCGGGCTCCCTGATGTGAAAAATATTATTTTGGCTCTCAAGCTTACAACATTGTTGACTGGTGTAGAGATAGCAACAATTCTATATAACTTTCTGAAATCAGTTGATTAAAAGAAAAAAAGATTTTCACTGGATAACTCCTTTTAAAACCCCTTAACGACCCATGAGGTATACTCATACGTCATGGCCCTTTTTAGGGATTCAGAGAGGGGACGCACCACGACCCCCCTCTGAACCGCCATGAATACCGGTTTTTGCAGCCCAGGACCGCGGTCATTAGCGGGCGCAGCCGATCGGCACATGACAGCTGCATTTAAATGCCCTCCATAGCCCCTTCATTTGGGTCTAGTGGGCGCCCCCCCCCCCCCCCGAGGTGTGATCGCATAGGGGGTTCCCTTTCTCCTTACCGGGCGGGTCTCAGCGTTGGAATGATGCTGATCCCGGTCGGTATTCTATGAATCTGGTCTCCAGCAGACAAGACCAATAGAGCCACCGATCTAATGGATCGGCTCTCTATATATACACAACATTGATCTCAATGGGAGATCAGTGCTGTGTATAAGAAGTCCCGCAGGGGGGCTTCTAAGTAATGTAAAAGTTGTTGGGGTCTTTTAAAGTTTTTTTCTTATTAAACTAAATAAAAGTCCAAGTCCACTCCCCCTTTCCCATTTAATAAATAAATATAAAGAAAGAAAGAAAAAAAATAACATCGCCGCATACAAAATCACCCGGACTATTAAAGTATCCCATCCTGATGCAAAGTCTCATATGCGCAATCAAGGTTTGCGCTAGAAAGTACAGGTCATGGTGCAAAAAATGACTCCTCACAGCCCCATAGACTAAAGGATAACAGCACTATAAGTATGGTCATAGAGCAATTTTGAGGAACATTTTGTTTTTTTAAAAGATAAAAAGTTTTAAAAGCTGTCAAATAAAATAAAAAGCTATGCAAGTTACTATTTGTTGTAATTAATTGTAACAAACTTAGGAAACATATATAACATGTCAGTTTACCATAGGGCAAATGGTGTAAAACACAAAAAAAAAAAATTGCATTTTATTTCAATATTACCACCACATGTACATTTTTTCCAGTCTTGCAGCTTGTTTTTATACAAAAATTAAGTCTTTCATTGCAAAGTACAATTAGTGTGACGCAAAAAGTAAGGGCCAATGTGGGTCTGTAGGTGAAAAAATACAAGCACTATGGCCTTTTAAAGGGGTTGCCCCAGCGAAAAAATTTTTCCTTTCAAATCAACTGATATCAGAAAGTTATATAGATTTGTAATTCACTTGTATTAAAAAAAATCTCAAGTCTTCCCATACTTATAAGCTGCTGTATGTCCTGCAGGAAATGTTGTTTTATTTTTAGTCTGACACAGCGCTCTCTGCTGAATCTCTGTCCGAGACAGAACTCTGTCTCGGTTTTCTATGAATCCCCATAGAAAATTCTCCTGCTCTGGACAGTTCCTGTCTAGGCCAGGAGTGTCAGCAGAGAGCACTGTGTCAGACTGGAAATTATATAAACATTTCATGAAGAACATAAAGCAGCTAATAAGTATGGAAGACTTGAGATTTTTTAATACAAGTAAATTACAAATCTATATAACTTTCTGACACCAGTTGATTTGAAAGGAAAAGATTTTTGCTGGACAAACCCTTTAAACCCCTTAGTGAACCGCCGATACGGCTTTCTACGGCGGTCACTAATGGGCCTTATTTTGCTGCCATCAGCTTTTTACGGCGATGGCAGAGAATAAGGCTGCGGGGGCCGGGACGGCCCCCACCCCATCCCCCCGGGTACCGGAGTAGCTGAGGGTTGGGGCAGTGTGTGAGGTCCGTCCGGCCCCCCCCCCCCTTACCGACGATCGCCGCTATTAACGTTATAGCGGCGACCGTCGGTAATGGAGATTACCGGTGCCGCCGCCACCTTTCATCTCCCCCCGCCGTGAATCTACGGCGGGGGGAGATGAAATAAGTGTATATCAGACCCCAGATCAGACCCCCCTAGTGCCCCGATAACTAACCCCCTCCCCCGGCGGCCATCATTTCCAAGATGGCCGCCGCAATCGTGTGAACGACTAACGTCGGTTCACAGCGATTAAAAAGTTAAAATGAATGAAAGCCCATGCTCTCCGCCACCGGAGGTAGCGGAGAGCATGGGGCAGTCATCGGGGACCCCTGTGGGGTCCCGGTACAAGCGATCAGCGGTATATACTATATACCGCTGATCGCTTGTACCATGTGCTCCTGGCACTTTTTATCCCCTGTCACCATGAATGATTGGTGACAGTGGATAAAAAAGTGATGTCCCCCCACCCCCAAGTCGCCCCCCACCCCCCTGTCACCCCCGTCCCCGAGTCACCCTCCCTTCCCCATATACTCACGGATCCACGGAGCTCCTTCCTCCTCGAGTCCTGGCTGGTTATGAAGTGCGCATGCGCTTCACAACCAGCCAAGCTCTGAAAATTTAAAGTGACAGAGACCAATTTGGTCTCTGTTCACTGAACTATGATTACTGTGATAGAAAATATCACAGTAATCATAGTAATACAGTGAAATGAATGTATAAAGTACAAAAAAGTGACAAACATACAAAAAAATAAAACACACACTTTTTATTATAGTAATAATTGCAGTTACTCCCAAATTACCCCTAACCCTCCCCAGATTACCCGTAACCCACCGCACGTTACCCGTAACCACCGCACGTTACCCGTAACCACCGCACGTTGCCCATAACCACCGCACGTTGCCCGTAACCACCGCACGTTGCCCGTAACCAACCGCACGTTGCCCGTAACCACCGCACGTTGCCCGTAACCACCGCACGTTGCCCGTAACACCGCAAATTGCCAGTGACCCCTCCAGATTGCCCGAAACACCCCAAATTACATGTACCCACCCCAGATTACCTATAAGCACTTCAGTTTATCAGTAACAATCCCAGATTGTCTGTAACCCTTCCAGGTTGCACATAACCCCCCCAGTTCCCCGTAATCATGCCAGATTACATGTAACCCCCCCCAGATTGCACGTAACCACCGCGCGTTGCCTCTGACCACGCCACGGATGCCTCCTGACCACGCCACGATGCCTCTGACCACGCCACGATGCCTCTGACCAGCCACGTCGCCTCTGACCACCGCACGTCGCCTCTGACCACCGCACGTGCCCTCTGACCACCACACGTCGCCTCTGACCACCCCAAATTCCCAATGACCCCTCCAGATTGCGGTGCCCATGTCAGATTACAGGTACCCACCCCAGATTGCCTATAAGAACTTCAGTTTATCCATAACCACCCCACATTGCCCGTAACCACCCCACGTTGCCCGTAACCACCCCAGATTGTCTGTAAGCACTGCAGGTTGCCCGTAACCACCCCACGTTGCCCGTATCCACCCCAGATTGTCTGTAAGCACAGCAGGTTGCCCGTAACCACCCCACGTTGCCCGTATCCACCCCAGATTGTCTGTAAGCACTGCAGGTTGCCCGTAACCACCACACGTTTCCCGTAACCATCCCAGATTGTCTGTAAGCACAGCAGGTTGCCCGTAACCAGCCCACGTTGCCCGTTACCAGCCCACGTTGCCTGTAACCAGCCACGTTGCCTGTAACCAGCCCACGTGTCTGTAACCAGCCCACGTTGCCTGTAACCACCCCACGTTGCCGTAACCACAGCAGGTTGCCCGTGACCACCACACGTTGCCCGTGACCACCACACGTTGCCCATAACCACCACACGTTGCCCGTAACCACCCCGCGTTGCCTGTAACCACCCCACGTTGCCTGTAACCACAGCAGGTTGCCCGTGACCACCCCATGTTGTCCGTAACCACCCCAGATTACCTGTAACCACCCCTGGTTGCCCATAACCACCCCACATTACCTGTAATTTCATTTTTTTATTTTATTTTAGTAACTGCGCTATTCTAATAACCATTACTAGCTGCGGTTTTGCTCCTGTAAATTGGCGCTCCTTCCCTTCTGAGCCCTGCTGTGTGCCCATACAGTGGTTTATGCCCACAATAGAGGTACCGTTTTACTCAGGAGAACTGCGTTACAGATTTTGGGGTGAATTTTCTCTCCTGTTCCTCGTCAAATTGAGAAATTTCAAACTAAACAACATATTATTGGAAAAAATTCGAGTTTTTCATTTTTACTGGCCAATTTTGAATACTTTCCTCTAATACCTGTGGGGTAAAAATGGTCACCACACACCAAGATGAATTCTTTGAGGGGTGCTCTTTCCAAAATGTGGTGACTTTTGGGGGGAATCTATTCTGCTGACACTACAGGGGCTCAGCAAACGCACCTGGCGCTCAGAAACATCTTCAGAAAATCTGCACTGAAAATGCTAATTGGTCGACTGTCCTTCCCTTTGAGCCCGGCTGTGTGCCCATGCAGTGGTTTATGCCCACATAGGGGTACTGCTTCACTCAGGAGAACCTGCTTTACATATATTGGGGTGACATTTCTCTCCTGTTCCTCGTGAAATGAGAAATTTCAAACTAAAGGAACATATTATTGGAAAAATTCGAGTTTTTTCATTTTTTACTGTCTACTTTTGAATATTTTCCTCAAACACCTGTGGGGTCAAAATGCTCACCACACCCCAAAATAATTCTTTGAGGGGTGCCACTCTTCCAAAATGGACGTGACTTATTGGGAGATTTTTTACTCTGTGGACAATACAGGGGCTCTGCAAACGCACCTGGCGGCTCGGAAACTTCTTCAGCAAAATCTGCATGAAAAAGCTAATTGGCGCTCCTCCCTTTTGAGCCCCTCCTGTGTGCGCCCATACAGTGCGTTTACTGCACCACATATGGGTACCATTGTACTCAGGAGAACCATGCGTTACAAATTTTGTGGTACTTTTTTCCTCTTGTTCCTCGTGAAGATTAGAAATTTCAAACTAAAGAACATAATATTGGAAAAATTTGAGTTTTTCATTTTTACTGTCTACTTTTGAATACTTTCCTCTAATACCCTGTGGGGTCAAAATGGTCGACCACACACCAAGTATGAATACTTTGAGGGGTGCACTTTCCAAAATGGAGTGACTTATGGCGAGATTTTACTCCGCTGGCACTACAGGGGCACTGCAAAACGCACCTGGCGCTCAGGAAAACTTCTGCAGCAAAATCTGCATTGAAAAGCTAATTGGCGCTCCTTCCCTTCTGAGCCCTCCTGTGTGCCCATGCAGTGGTTTATGCCCACATATGGGGTACCATTGTACTCAGCGAGAACCTGCGTTACAAATTTTGGGGTACTTTTTTTCCTCTTGTTCCTCGTGAAATGAGAAATTTCAAACTAAACGAACATATTATTGAAGAATTCGAGGTTAGTTTTCATTTTTACTGTCTTCTTTTGAATACTTTCCTGTAATACCTGTGGGGTCAAAATGGTCACCACACACCAAGATGAATTCTTTGAGGGGTGTACTTTCCAACATGGGGTGACTTATGGGGGTTTTCTCTCTGCTGACACTACAGGGGCTCCTGCAAACGCACCTGGCGCTCAGAAACTTCTTCAGCAAAATCTGCATTGAAAAGCTAATTGGCGCTCCCTTCCTTCTGAGCCCCTGCTGTGTGCCCATACAGTGGTTTACGCCCACATATGGGGTACCGTTGTACTCAAGAGAACCTGCATTACAAATTTTGGGGTGCTGTTTGTCTCATATTCCTTTTGAAAATGAGAAACTTTAATCTAACGTATATATTATTGGAAAATTAAAATTTTCCAATTTTTTTTCCTGCCTAATTGTGAATACTTTCCTCCAGCCCCTGTAGGGTTAACATGCTCATTATACCCCCTAGATTAATTCTTTAGGTGTGTCGTTTCCAAAATGGGGTCACTTATGGGGGTTTCAGGATACCAGACTTCTAAATCCATTTAAAAAAAGAAGTGGTCCCTACAAAAATCAGTGTTGCACGAAAATTGTGAGTAATTTGCTGATAAATTCTAAGCCCATAACACCCTAAAAAGTAAAATATGTTTACCAACTTATGCCCAGAATAAAAGAAGACATATTGGTAATGTGACTTAGTAACTAATTTTATGTGCTACGACTTTCTTTTTTTAGAAGCAGAGAATTTCAAAGTTCATAAAATGCAAATTTTTTTAATTTTTTCATGATATTTTGATGTTTTTCACAAAAAACACACAAAGTAGTGACCAAATTTTGCCACTAACATAAGGGCCATATGTCACGAAAAAACAATCTCAGAATCGCTAGCATACGTTAAAGCATCACTGAGCTATAAGAGCATAAAGTGAGACAGGTCAGATTTTGAAAATTAGCCTGGTCATTAAGGCCCAAACTAGTGCAGCACACAAAGGGGTTAAACACGAGGAGGAAAAAACAAAAGTGCAAAAAGGAAAATTGGTTCAGACCTTAAGGGGTCTAGGTATGGCATGGTATGGTTGTGTAATAATTTATCAGAGGAATGGCCGGAGACCACAAAACTCCAAGTTGCAGACACACACTATGGACAGATAAAGAAACTTTATATTGCAGCTTCATTATATCCTGTACAATTGTGATTGTAACATGGTAGAAAATGGATATCTAGCTGTATTAAGACCTAAATTTTAGTTTTAGGCTATGTTCACACATAGTATTTCCTTCATCTGTTTTTTTCAACCAAAATCAGGAGTGGAACTGAGAGGCAAAATTATAATGGAAAGATTTGCACAGTTTTGGGTTTTCAACCCACTACTGGTTTTGGTTGAAAAAGGCTGAGGGAAATACTATGTGTGGACATAGACTTAAAATGATTTGGATTGAGCTGTAGTACAGGACAGTCACTACAACACATATGGCGCTGTGCCTGATAAACTACATATTCTCAATAATATACAATGCAAATCAGAAAAAACGTGCAGCAATGGTACTCACTCTGTAACCATGTCCACATGTGCCCTCCAGTGCTTGATAACTACAGGGATAGGAAACATGTACTGGTGATATATTGGTAATAATCATAGAGAGGAGAATATTTAGTTGAAGTTGAGTTTTGCCATCTCAAAAAGTGATTTGACTATACAGCTCTCCCTTCCCTAATCCTGAGAATAAGGAGGAAGTAATGCTGTGCCCAATATTCATTAACAATCCTACTGACATACCATCACATACAGTATATTATTCCAAGGATCCGATAATAATCCCCAACCTATACAGGGAATACAGAAAGAGTAGAGATAACTGCTGTCCATAATACATGTATCTTCTATAGCTCCCCTGATGCACTGCTGTCTATGCACCTCTGCTATATCCAGAGTGGTGGTCAATGATTCCTCCTCTGAATGGTCCCCAGTTATAAGTGGTGTACCTCAAGGGTCAGTACTGGGCCCCCTGCTGTTTAGCTATTAATTATATAGAGGATGGAATTAACAGCTATCTTTGCAGATGACACCAAGCTTCGTGGTACAGTACAGTTCTGTCACACATGGCCGTTTTTTGTGCCAAAGCCAAAAGTGGATTCAAATAGGATAGAAAATATTAATGGAGGACTTGTACTTCTCTTTCCTGTTGGATCCACTTCTGGTTTTGGCACAAAAATGGCAGGGGCAGTTTAAAAAAAAAACAAAAACTGTGTGACATCAGCATTACACAAGCTTAGACGTTAATACGTATGTAGAAGTAAAAATTCTTGTTACCCCTACCCCTCTTCTAAATCCCCCACCCTACTTGGTTGCACTTTGTGGACAAGGGTCACTTTTCAAGCATACTAACTTTGTAATCATGTAACGTATAACAACAACAAAACTGTAAAAATCCCTTGGAAAGCCGCGTGACCTAGGTGACTCGATGATATCACGTCTAATGAGAATATTTGAAGTCTCCGTATTCTAAGGGAATTTAAAAGCACATTGCCCCAGGCTGAGCTCTGAGGTGACTGCTAATACTCTCATACAGAACAGACCTGTCATCTGGACCGTTCTGCTGATCTGTGTAACCCTTATTATTAGTTCTTTTTATGCTGTATAATTCACCGTAGAAAACATGAGATGTTCTAAGACCTAGCTGCACATTTGCAACGATTACTTTATCACTTCAAACTGTTGTCAAAAGAATTCTATTATTTCTTGTACACAGCTTATACAGACGCATGTAACTCTTTGTGTACAGGCAGACATTAGAGAAAGGATATAGTCATACCTATTATCGGCACTATGTTACTCAAACTGGTTAGAATACCAGTCATTCCCCAGTTACACCACAGTATGGGATAGAAATACCTTTTTGTATACCAACCTATAAGAGCCACGTAATGCCAACATTGTGTGCGTATACCCTAATACAGCCATTTCTATTTCATGTGAAATTCAAAACAGCAAAAACCATACTGAATGTAACTTTGTTGTGCTTAAAGCGGTACTATCAGCAGGTTCTGCCCAATGAACCATCTGATATTCCCCAGTAACTCTTTACCTTATAACTACACTGCTGTTAGGGTGGGTTCACACGCCGATAAGTTCCCGGCGGATTCCGTCGCTCGTACCCGCTCACGGTGGCACGCATATCTGCCATGCCATAGACACCATTCTATGCACGGGCAGATTCCGCCGTCCATCGAAAGAATTGACATGTCAATTATTTCGGCGGATGGCAGAATTCGCTTGCCCTCAGAATGGTGTCTATGGGACAGGCGGATATGCGCACCGCCGTGAGCGGGTACGAGCAACGGAATCCGTCGGAACTTATCCGCGTAGTGTGAACCCACCCTCAATCATTCTTCTCTTCTCCTCAGCATTTTGTTGATATTCCCTAATTGCCCCTATGCTAATCCAGGGTTTAGGAGCACTTGGGCGTCACCCATTGGCCTGGAGCAACGACTCTGCCCGCCTGCCCCCTTCCATGCCGCCCCCAGTATATATAAGTATATGAATATGCATAGTAGCCAGCCCGTACCACCCTCCGACCTCCCAGCAGGCCCCTCTTGTGCTTCCCAGCCCGGCCCCTGCGTGTGCTGCCCACTATGCATATATAAATATGCACAATATATATGAATATGCACGGGAGGGGGCAGGCTGGGTGTATCGAGGGGGTGCTCTGGGCGCCCACTATGCATATTCATATATGCAAAGTGGGCGGCATGGGAGGGGGTGGGCTGGGGGGTCCTAGCTGGTGCTCCAGGTGATACCCCAGATTAGCATAGGGGCAATTAGGGAATATCAACAAAATGCCGAGGAGAAGAGAAAAATTATTAAGAGCCGTGCAGTTATAAGGTAAAGAGCTTCTTGGGCATATCAGCAGATTCATTGGGCAGAACCTGCTGATAGTACCGCTTTAAAGAGGTTGTCAGGGATAAAACAATTGATAGCCTATGCACAATTGATCAGCAGTGTTGGAAGCCAGAAGTATTGGTTCTGTTTCTCGTGCAGCGGTGGCGCTGGTGTACTGCAGCCTCAGCTCCTGTTCACTTCAGTAGGAGCTGAGGCTGCAGTACACTGGTGCCACCACTACAATGGGAATGGAGTCAACTGCTTCCGACTCTGTTCTCACTGTAATGTGGGCACCAAACAGCCTATCCTGTCACTAGGCTATCATTCGTTTTATCCCAGACAACACCTTTAAAGGGAAATAGTAATCATGCCTGAACCACAGATTATTGGAGAGATTCCGAGTGGTTTCTGTCTAACAGGAGATCTCTCCCTATACCTAAACAGGAAGCCACCAGGGACCGTCCTGACTTGTGGTTCAAGCAGCAGGAAAGCGATGACAGGTTCCCTTTAATTTGACCTGGTGGTAGCAGAATCATAAGGGAGTTTTGCTTTTGAATAATTAATCTATATGAACTATTTGGCGCCTCCACAGTAAGAAAAATATCCGATCACTATGATCTTCTTGTAGTAAGGGAATTAAATTTTTTAATTCTCCTGATATTTATTATATTGGCAAAACCCAAATAGCAGGTTAGTTTCAGGGCTGGAAAAATCTATTTATACACTGCAGAAACAATGGCACTGGTGGACCTGCTATGTAACCTTCTTGATATTCCTGCCTAACATAATACTTTGCTTAGAAAGGTTCTGCATAACAGAAGGCCATAGCTATACCAGACATGGGCACTGCTTGTGATGTATGACTGAAAAGTCTGCAATAAATATACTTAATTGTACTTACATGGCGGACGATCTTTTTTCGGGTCCTTGGATAGCATAGTCTTTAATATTATAAACATAAATGTATCCGATGTAATCTGCCACAAACATCAGCGAGTTGTCCTTAGTCACGGCAAGACTGCTGACCTGGCACCCAGTCCTAGACTTAAGGAAGAGAAGTGGGGTTTATATAATGCAGTTTTAAAAGTAGAATCAGAAGGGGAAATTATTTATAAGGGAATTGGGGAACTATTTTTGGTTAGGGAAATACCTATGAAGCAGTTCCTTAACCCCTCAAGGACAGAGCCTGAAATGGCCTTAATGACAGAGACAAATTTTATGAATATGACCAGTGTCACTTTATTCATTAATAACTTCGGGATGCTTTTATCTATCCGGCTGATTCTGAGATTGTTTTCTCGTGACATATTGTACTTTACATTTCTGGTAAATTGGAGTCGATACTCATAACGAATCTTTATGAAAAAAAAACCCAAATAACGTGAAAAAATTGAAAAAAAAGCATTTTTCCAACTTTGAAACTTTTTTGCTTATACAGAAATGGTTATGCCACATAAATTATATATTAAATAGCATTAACAACATGTCTACTTTATGTTGGCGGCATTTGTTAAACGATCTTTCATTTTTTTAGACAATAGGAAGCTTAAAACATTAGCAGCAAATTTCCAATTTTTCAGTAAATTTCAAAATCCGATATTTTTAGGGACCTGTTCAGGTGGGAAGTGTATTTGAGGGGCCTGTATGTTAGCCCCACAAAGCACCCCATTTCAGAAACTGCACCCCCCACACTCTGCAAAAGCACATCCAGAAAGTTTTTTAACCCTTTAGGGGAGTCACAGAAATAAAAGCTAAGTGTGTAAGAAATTTGAAAATTTTAATTTTCTGTGCAGAGATTTTATTGTAATCCAATATTTTTCATAATTATAAACCTATTACCAGAGATATGCACCCCAATATTGATTGCTCCGTTTCTGCAGTTTATAGAAATACCCCATATGGGCCCTATTGCGCTATTTGACGCAACCACAAGCCTCAGATATAAAGGAGCGCCTAGTGAATTTCAACGCCTCCGTTATATTTGGTCATTTTTGACTGTACCACTTCAGGTTGCAGAGGCTCTGGGGTGCCAAAACCTAAAAAACACCCCTAAAGGGACACCATTTAGAAAACTACACCCCTCAAGGAATGTAACAAGGGGTGCAGTGAGCATCTGGACCCCACAGGTGCTTCACAGATTTTCCGAACAATATGGCGTGAAAAAAGAAAAATTTATTTTTTACACTAAAACGTTCTAGCCTTCAATTTTTCATTTTCTTAAAGGGATGAGAGGAAAAAAAAGACACAAATGTGTAGCGCAGTTTCTCCCGAGTACGGAAATACCCCACATGTGGCGATAAAGCGCCAAGGGGGCGCAGGACGAGCCTCCAAAGGGAAGAAGCGCCAATTGGCTTTGGAAGCTGAATTTCACTGGAAAGGATTTCAAGGGCCATGTCGCATTTACAGAGCCTTCGTGCTGCCAAGACACTGGAAACCCCCCACAAGTGACCCCATTCTGGAAACTACACCCTCAAGGAATCTAACAAGGGGTTCAGTGAGCATATGGACCCCACTGGTGACGGGCACAAATATGGAACAATGTGACGTGAAAGGGAATATTTTCATTTTTTCACTTTCATGGCACAAATGTGCCCGTCATCAAGGGGTCAATATCCTCACTGCACCCCTTGTTAGATTCCTTGAGGGGGTAGTTTCCAGAATGGGGTCACTTGTGGGGGGTTTCCAGTGTTTTGGCAGCACGAGGGCTCTGTAAATGCGACATGGCGTTCATCATCCATTCTAGCCAAATCCAACCTCCAAAATCCAGATGGCGCTCCTTCCCTTGGGAGGCTTGCCCTGCGCCCACATGGCGCTTTATGTCCACATGTGGGGTAATTTACTGACTCGGGGGAAATTGCTCTACACATTTAGGTTTTTCCTATTTTAAACCATTGTGAAAATGATAAATTCAAGGCTAAACCAACATTACTATTATATAGTGTAAAAAATGTAATATTTCATTTTCACGCCACATTGTTCCACATTTGTGCCCATCAACAGTGGGGTCCATATGCTCACTACACCCCTTGTTACATTCCCTGAGGGGTGTAGTTTCCATAATGGGGTCACTTGTGGGGGGTTTCAACTGTCTTGGCAACACAGAGGCCTTTTGAATGCAACATGGCCCCTCGAAATTCATTCCATCCAATCCAGCCTTCAAAAACAAATGGCGCTCCGTCCCTTCGGAGGCTTACCCTGCACCCGCATGGCGCTTTATGTCCACATGTGGGGTATTTCCGTACTCAGAGGAAATTGCGTTACACATTTAGTGTTTTTTTTTATCTTTTAGCCCCTTGTGAAAATGAAAAAATCATGACAAGATTAATGATTTAGAGTAAAAATTTTACAAAAATTACACTAAATGTTGGTCTAGCCTTGATTTTTTCCATTTCCACAAGGGGTTAAAAAAGAAAATGAACACAAAACGTGTAGAGCAATTTCCCCTGAGTACGGAAATACCCCACATGTGGACATAATGTGCCATATGGGCACAGGGCAAGCCACCAAAGGGACAGAGCGCCATTTAGAGGCTGGAATGGAGGATGGAGGCCATGTCGCAATTACAAAGCTCCTGTGCTGCCAGGACAGTAGAAACCCCCGACAATTGACCCTTTCTGGAAACTACACCCCCATAAGGAATCTAACAAGGGGTGCAATGAGCATATGGACCCCACTGGTGACGGGCACTTACGTAGAACATGTGCCGAGAAAATAAAAAATACAATTTTTTTTCATTTTCACGTCCCAAATGTGTCCGTCACCAGGGGCCATATCCCCGCTGCCCCCCTTGTTAGATTCCTTATGGGGTGTAGTTTCCAGAATGGGGTCACTTGTGGGGGGTTTCTACTGTCCTGGCCGCACAGGCTTTGTAATTGCATCATGGCATCCTCTAATGGGAATGGCGGCCATACCTATTTAGCTGGGGAAAGGGACCATTCTAATTTATTTGGGGGTATTAGGCCAATAATTGGTTTATAAGGTTGAAAATGACAGGTGTCCATCAAACTCAATCTGTGTTGATCCAGAGGAAGGCAAAAAATCCTTGAGGCAGACGACAGTAGCCTCATCACAGGGGAAAAATTCCTTCCCGACTCCATAATGGCGATCAGAATAATCCCTGGACCAACGTGACCCCTGAAATAGGAGTAAGGGACAGAATTTAGAAAATGTAGAACCCCAATGACGTGATCCTGTATGCAGAGGCCGGGGTGATCAGGACAGGCGTCACACTGTAAAATGGGTGTCCTTCCTGATCCCCCTGTTATGCCACACTCTGCACTTCTTCTGGGGTCTCCCGTTCTCCTGTGTGCGGGACGTCACCTGGAAAATGTTGTCCTGGTGCGATACGGGGTCCCTCATATCCAGAAGCGCTGGGTCCGCTCCATGGCTGCTAAATATTAGGGCGCTATTACTACTTCTGATATGTTCGGATCGTGCCGCAAGCTACAGTAGCTCGGGCAGCGAGGGACCGGAAGAGGGGGTGCTGGTATAAAAGTTATCCCCGTACAGGTGGTAACCTTTATCCAGCAGTGGGAAGATCAGTTCCCGGACGATTTTCCCACTTGTTCTGAGGATGGGGGGGGGGGGGGGGCATCTGGGGGCATCTGGGGCTGGATCGGGTGTCCCTTACTACATACACTCTAAGGGTACGTGCACACTGCGGAATCGCAACAGATAACCCTTCGTGCATTCCACAGCTGGCACCCACCGGCGGACTAATGCAGGCGCACGTCTCCGTCCGTGTCATAGACTCCATTCTATGCAAGGGCGGATTCCGCTCTCCGTCCAACGTGCATAGAATGGAGTCTATGACATGGGTGGAGACACGCGCCCGCATTAGTCCGCCGGCGGGTGCCAGCTGCGGAATGCACAAAGGGTTATCCTTCGCCATTCCGCAGTGTGCACGTACCCTAAATCTGTAAGTGTACCCTGAGGTACTCTCACAAAGTTTGTAAAATTTCATATCGTCATCTCTTATTGGGACAGTACTGGCGGAAAAGACGTGTCTGGGGGGCAGCGTACGCTACGCTACCCCCAGACACGTCACTGGATGATGAGGATGAATGGAGGAAAGAAGGATCCCCCCATTCATCCTCACTAGCTGTTTCGGTGTCAGAGGCAATAATAACGTATGCGTCCGACGCCGAAAAACCACCTGGGGGCCATCTTTATACGGGGATTGGTATATGGGGTATGTAGTGGTGTAGTGTCAAACTTTATTCAATGTAGTGTGGTGTAATGTAGTGTTTTTTACGTGTTTTTTTACAGTAAGTATAAAAAAAAATCCTACGCCAACAAAGGAGTTGCTGATAAATGCCGCACTTATGTGCGGCACTTATCAGCAGACCGTGGCAGTAGAATATAGAAAAAAAAAAACACCCTACGCCAAAAAGGAGGAGTTGCTGATTAGCAGCGCACTTTCGTGCGATGCTGATCAACACTCAGCGGCGATAGGGTGCGAAAAATAGAAAAAAAATTTGGAAAAAAAAACAAAAACCTTTTTCTACATTCTGAACATCCCTGTAGCTGCTGATAAGTGTATTACACATATCAGCCGCTAGAGGGCAGCAGAGCTCAAAATCCGGAAAAAGACGAGGCTGGAGCCGAAAAAAGCCGATGGGGACCGCCGGAAATAGCCGAAGACCCGACGGAAAGACGGAGGACGCCGCGAACCCGGAAGACGCCGATCAGGACCCCGGGACAGGTGAGTAATGTACAAATACCTGCTCTGGACCCCTTAGCTACCTAGCTGAGGGGTCCAGAGCAGGTATTTACTATTTTTGTTCACGGCGATCGGGCGGTGGCACCGTGACCACCATTACTTTTACAGTAATGGCGGTTGGTGCCGTCCTCGGACAGCACCGACCGCCATTTTTTGACCCGACCCGGTGACCCGATGACCCGGAAAGGTTCCGATCGCCGCTATTGGCTGATCTGAATTGATCAGCCAATAGCGGCGATCGTAAGCACGGGAGGGGGGGGGGGAAACCACCCCCCGTGCAGAGCTAAGAGCTAAGATGGCCTGCTATGATTTATAGCAGGCCATCTTCCCCGATCGCTGTGTGCGAACACACAGCGATCGGGAAACATCGGGCGTAAATTTACGCCCTGATGCGTTAAGTACCAAGGCGCGAGGGCGTAAATTTACACCCGATGTCGTTAAGGGGTTAAAGGGGGTTATCCAGCGAAAATCTTTTCTTTTTTTTCATATCAACTGAAAGTTCAGAAAGTTATATACATTTGTAATTTACATCCATTTAAAAAATCTTAAGTCTTCCCATACTTATCAGCTGCTGGATGTCCTGCAGGAAATGTTTTTTTTTTTTTTTTCAGTCTGACACAGTGCTCTCTGCTGACATCTCTGGCTGAGACAGGAACTGTCCAGAGCAGGAGAGGTTTTCAATGGGAATTTGCTGCTACTGTGGACAGTTCCTGTCTCGGACAGAGGTGGCAGCAGAGAGCAGACTAAAAAGAAATCTTATCTGGGTGTCAAGGCTTAGATACCAGATTACAGGGAAGCTACGTCCAATAGGTGGCACTAAAGTGGCAGCTTTCTTCCTCTTTTAGGGGTATATCACATCCCTATAGAGAGTTTCAGATCTCACACCACCTGGCATAACCTGCTAGGTCAATGTATTCTGAAAAATAGTTTTTGGATCGGCCGCTAATTCTGACAGAATGTAATGCAATCTTGCTTAAAGTGTTTATCCAGGATTAGGAAAATTGGCTGCTTTCTTCCAGAAACTGCACTATAGTCTCTGTAATATTGTAACTCAGCACCAATGGAAAAGAATGTAATATCACACACAAACTGAGAAAAGGGGTGGCACTGTATATTTTCTTGTTAGAATGTTAGTCACATGGACACTTACTGGTTTAAAACTTGCCGACAGTTTTCCTCCTGAAATATATTCCAAAAATTGACAGAACCTATAAAACATATGTAGAGTGTGCTTACTTTCCAGCATTGCAGACCCTATGTGCCACTCACTGTACTTCATCATGTCTTACCTAATGGCCCATTGGAGATGAGAGAGGCCGCTCCTTGTAACTTCACCGTCCGAGTTTTCAGAAATACAATTTTGCTAACACTTTTGTCTGCTACTGTGGAGAAAATATTTGCCATAGGATTACAACATGTATTTATGGATATAAAAGATGTAAACCAGGGATGGGGAACCTTCGGCCCTCCAGCTGTTGTAAAACTACAATTCCCATCATGGGTATTCCCATGATGGGTATTGTAGCTTTGGAACAGTTGGTGAACTGAAGGTTCCCCATCCCTGACATAAACCATTATTTATATAGTGGGATCAACTTCCATAGTATTTTATGCACAATATTATGAAATCAATAATTCTTTTACTTTCCTATGTACAACACCTTCCGTGCAATTGTTTTTTGGACCAATTATATTATATAATGAAATCCTTAATTTTACCATAAAATGTACAATTAAATCAAAAAGAAACCATGTATGGAGTGACACTACTACCTAAAAAAAGTTTTTCCAATAAATAATCTGACCCTTTTTTTATTTTTTTTTTATTTGTAGGGCGGCATTTGAATTTCTATGATATTTTTTTTTATATTATGTAAAGAATATTTATTTATTTATTTATTTATACCTCTTAAAGGGGCCCTTCCATCTTGCAAAATCATGGCTTTCAGTCTAGTTGGGGCAAACTAAGGTGGTCAGGAAGCTGAATACAGGCAAAGTGGATGAGTTACGGAATTTGTATACCTCCATTGATGTTAATGGGAGTTGCATAATCATAATCATCAATATTTCAAATTTTGGCACATTTTTGGACTGTAAAATCTAAGTATACACTGAAGTTTTTGAATATTTCCCCATTGTGTACAGACAAGCAGGAAGCTATGCTCTGCCCTGACTATCACATTCTTCACAATAAGTAGTGTAGATACACTTTAAATGCTAGGTGTAATCCTCTGCTCAGTGATATACTTGCTTATTCCCTAGAGCTGAATACAGAAAACAACCAGTTGAGGCAAGATACAGAATACATTTGACCTATACATTTTCTAACAGCAGAAATAGCAGTGAATTGTTCAGGTTTCCACAGGTATCTGGAATTAAATAAACAAGATGGATCCAAAAAGTGACCTACATTTCCCGTCCACCATTACTTTTACATGCTGTTTCCATAGAAACTGCCTGAGAGCTTTGCAAAATAAAGTTGCCCAAGTCACCAAACGCGCTACATCTCATAGGTACGGGGACTTGTATAAATTGCAGTAATAGTGTTGTTGGCTTGGCTACCATTATTTAAAATGGCATTAAATCTGTAAACTATCATCACCGTTCTGGCTAATCTCTCTTTTTTATCCTGTAAACATAAAAACACACTGTAGCATACATGGGTAATAGGGTTCAGGTATGCTCGGAAACTCTCCTAGAGTATCCAGAAAAAAAAACTCCCAGAATATAAGATTTTTCAGATTCCCAGAAGTGCTAGCAAAGTTCCAAGGATCCACTTTTTTTACATATACAGTACTCACCTCTCCCTGTTTCTACAGTCCTTTTCACTCCATAGGGCGCTGCAGACAATGCCCTGATGCTGGGGTGAAGAAGACTTGAAGTTGAGTATCTGCAGGTCTAGTCTGAGGTCTGTATTATGGGAACTCCCTTAGTCTGAGGCCTGTGAATCCCACCTATAATATATCTAGTCCATCTTACACCACTAGGACTACTGTTGAGCGGACCTGTCAAACTGTTCGAGACCAGCAACATTCTCCGAACCCGAATGCTTGGCATTTGATTCCTGCAACTGCAGAAGTTGGATGCTGACCTTAGGTCTGCTAGGAACGGCCATGGCATACAATTTCTGCAGCCACAAGGAATCAGATGCTAAGTGTTTGGGTCCGCAGAATGTCGCCGACCCGAACAGTTTGACAGGTCCACTGAACACTACTTAGGACTGACCTATGAGATGCCAATGTTGAAAAAGTCCCCCCATTGCATATATCTACAGTATAGCTACTATATCCTTTATATACTCAGTAATACCGGAGGTTTGGATAGAATAAATCTTCCTATGACTGGATGACAGCAGTACAATTATTATAAGAGAGAAATATAGATATCGAAATGCAAAATAAAGATGATATATTATTAATGCGGAGGTGGGAAGCCTAGTAAGCGTACAGTGTGTCATACCGACGCATTTCATTCCCAGGGACAGGGCATTTGTAGAACAGAAACAGGATTCTTTTTTCAGTTTATATGTTACTATAGCAAAGTGGTGGGTTGCTAAGCTGTGTGATATAGCTGCCAGCTGATGGGAACAGTACATGTGCCATGTGGTACTCATGTATTATGTACTAACCCATTATGCTTCAAGAATAAAACATTTTACATATTGTCTTAAACAAAAATCAAACTAAAATAAAAGTGCAATTTCTATTTCTCTTATTTTAGTAGGATAAGGGATGCAAAATACAAAAATACAGTAGTGATGGTATCTTATACATACATAACCTAAAGAGATGATGTGTTGTGAAGGGTATATGGGTATGTGGTTACATGTGACCTCAAATGTTTAGATGTATGGTGGGATGTATACCCTTCCAGCAATCAATAATTATAAATCACTAGAAAATGTACCCGGCGCTGCCCGGGTATAAAGTGTCAGTGTGTTAATTAGATTTGTTCTAAGGTGCCCAGGAGGCCAAGGTAAAGGTATTGTTTCATCTGAGTTAATCAGTGGAATTAGTGTATACCTGTAGTGCATAGTTGGAGGGGTTCTGTATACCCACAATGTATAGTTTTTAGGTGTCTCGCATATCTGTAGTGCATAGCTGGGGGGGGACTGTATACCTATAGTGTATAGTTGGGGAGGTCCTGTATACCTGTAGTGTGTAGTTGGGGGGGCTGTATACCTGTAGTGTATAGTTGAGGGAGGTCCTGTATACCTGCAGTGTACAGTTGGTGAAGGTTTTGTTATACCTGTACTGTATAGTTCGGGGGTCCTATATACCTGTAGTATATATTTGGTGCTGTATACCTGTAATCTATAGTTGGTGGAGGTCTTGTATACCTGTAGTTTATAGTTTGAGGGTCCTGTATACCTGTAGTGCAAAGTTTGAGGGTCCTTTATAACTGTAGTATAGAATTGGTGGAGGTCCTGTATACCTGTAGTGTATAGTTTGGGGTCCTATATACCTGTAGTATATAGTTGGTGGAGTTCCTTTATACCTGTAGTATATAGCTTTGGGGTCCTGTATACCTGTAGTATAGAGTTGGTGAAGGTGCTGTATACCTGTAGTATAGAGTTGGTGTAGGTCCTGTATACCTGTAGTGTATAGTTTGGGGTCCGATATACATGTAGTATATAGTTGGTGGAGTTCCTGTATACCTGTAGTGTATAGTTTGGGGTCCTGTATACCTGTAGTATATAGTTGGTGGAGGTCCTGTATACCTGTAGTGTATAGTTTTGGGGTCCTGTATACCTGTAGTGTAAGTGTGGGGTCCTGTATACCTGTAGTATATAGTTGGTGCAGGTCCCGTGCACCTGTAGTGTATAGTTTTGGGGTCCTGTATACCTATAATGTCCTGTATAGTCCTGTATACCTGTAGTGACCTGTAGGGTCGTATTTACCATTAGGCACCCATGGTCTGGTGCATAGGGTAGCACCTTGCAGAGGGGCAGTACCCTCCCGTTCACACTTGCCAGAAAATCTGGTGTCTTTTCGAGGGGGGTATGGCGGTATTGGTCAGGTCTGGTATAGCGGTGTTATCCAGTCACAGTATGGCGGTACTGGTCAGGTCTGGTATGGCAGTGTTATTCAGTCACAGTGTGTCGGTATTGGTCATGTCTGGTATGGCAGTGTTATCCAGTGACAGTATGGCGGTATTGGTCAGGTCTGGTGTGGTGGTGTTCTCCAGTCACAGTGTGGCAGTATTGGTCAGGTCTGGTATAGTGTGTTATCCAGTCACAGTATGGCGGTATTGGTCAGGTGGGGTATGGCAGTGTTATCCAGTCACAGTATGGCAGTATTGGTCAGGTCTGGTATGGCAGTGTTATCCAGTGACAGTATGGCGGTATTGGTCAGGTCTGGTATGGCGGTGTTATTCAGTTACAGTATGGCGGTATTGGTCAGGTCTGGTATAGTGGTGTTATCCAGTCACAGTATGGCGGTATTGGTCAGGTCTGGTATGACAGTTTGGTATACCTGTAGTGACCTGTATATACATGTACTGTATAGATGGAGTAGAGGGTCCTGTATACCTGTAGTGCCCTGTATATACATGTACTGTATAGATGGAGTAGGGGGTCCTGTATACCTGTAGTGCCCTGAATATACATGTACTGTATAGATGGAGTAGGGGGTCTACCAGTTTTTTCTGTGGATGTTGTGAGGCAGCTTCCCTAGCAACCATTGCTCCCTGTAGTGTATAGTTTGGGGTCCTATATACCTGTAGTATATAGTTGGTGGAGTTCCTGTATACCTGTAGTATATAGCTTTGGGGTCTGTATACCTGTAGTATAGAGTTGGTGAAGGTGCTGTATACCTGTAGTATATAGTTGGAGTTCCTGTATACCTGTAGGGTATAGTTTTGGGGTCCTGTATACCTGTAGTGTATAGTTTTAGGGTCCTGTATACCTGTAGTGTAAAGTTTGGGGTCCTTTATACCTGTAGTATATAGTTGGTGGAGGTCCCGTGCACCTGTAGTGTATAGTTTTGGGGTCCTGTATACCTGTAGTGTCCTGTATACCCGCAGGGTCATATTTACCATTAGGCACCCTGGTCTGGTGCGTAGGGTAGCACCTTGCAGAGGGGCAGTACCCTCCCATTGAGACTTGCCAGAAAATCTGGTTTCTTTTCGAGGGGGGTATGGCGGTATTGGTCAGGTCTGGTATGGCAGTGCTATTTAGTCACAGTGTGTCGGTATTGGTTATGTCTGGTATGGCGGTGGGTGTTATCGAGTCACAGTATGGCAGTATTGGTCAGGTCTGGTGTGGCGGTGTTCTCCAGTCACAATGTGGCGGTATTGGTCAGGTCTGGTATAGTGGAGTTATCCAGTCACAGTATGGCGGTATTGTTTGTTCAGTTGTGGTCTGGCGTGTTTTCAGTCACAGTATGCGCTGGTGTATGGTCGGTATGGCAGGCATCACAGTATGACAGGTATTGGTCAGGTGTGGTATGACAGTGTTATCCAGTTACAGTATGCCGGTATTGGTCAGGTCTGGTATAGCAGTTTTTTTCCAGTCATAGTATGGTGGTATTGGTCAGGTGTGTTATGACAGTGTTACCCAGTCACAGTATGGTAGTATTGGTCAGGTCTGGTGTGGCGGTGTTATCCAGTCATGGTATGGTGGTATTGGTCAGGTCTGGTATAGCAGTGTTATCCAGTCACAGTATGGCGGTATTGGTCAGGTCTGATATGATGGTGTTATCCAGTCACAGTTTGGCGGTATTGGTCGGGTCTGGTATGGCAGTGTTATCCTGTCACAGTATGGTATACCTGTAGTGCCCTGTATATACATGTACTGTATAGATGGAGTAGGGGGCCCTGTATATACATGTACTGTATAGATGCAGTAGGGGGCCCTGTATATATACATGTACTGTATAGATGCAGTAGGGGGTCCTGTATATACATGTACTGTATAGATGGAGTAGGGGGTCCTGTATATATATGTACTGTATAGATGGAGTAGGGGGTCCTGTATATACATGTACAGGCTCGGACTGGGCCACCGGGGGGCCGGGGAAACCCCCGGTGGGCCCCGAGCTGGAGTGGGCCCCCTGCTCCTAGGGGGGCCGGGGGCCGCACCTCCCTTTTTAACTGGAAGCGATCGCAACAATCGCTTCCAGTTAAATGTAAGCAGTGTTGTGATTGACAGGGCCGGAAGCCTACGGCTTCCCGCCCTGTCAATCACTCTTGTGACCGCAAGCAGAGATTTGCTTGCGATCACAAGAGTTACGCAAGCTCCGTTGCGAAGTCCCGGCGGCGCCATCACTGACCTCAGTGTGCGCCGCGGCGGCTAGGACTTCCGGGTCATGGAGCGAATACCGGAAGTCCCAGCCACCGCGGCGCACACTGAGGTCAGTGATGGCGCCGGCGGGACTTCACATCGGAGCTGCTCACCTGTCAGAGAAGAGGACACCGGCGACGACGGGGGAGCGTGTGGTTAGGTGAGTTGTCTTGTGGTTTTTTTTTTTTTTTATCAGAGGGGGCAAGATAAGGGGGGGCTGTATACAGGGGAGGACAACATAGGGGGGGCTGTATACAGGGAGGACAACATAGGGGGGCTGTATACAGGGGAGGACAACATAGGGGGGCTGTATACAGGGGAGGACAACATAAGGGGGGCTGTATACAGGGGAGGACAACATAAGGGGGGCTGTATACAGGGGAGGACAACATAAGGGGGGCTGTATACAGGGGGAGGACAACATAAGGGGGGCTGTATACAGGGAGGACAACATAGGGGGGCTGTATACAGGGGGAGGACAGCATAAGGGGGTGTATACAGGGGGAGAACAATATAAGGGGGCTGTATACAGGGGGGACAAACATAAGGGGGGCTCCTATATACAGGGGGAGGACAACATAAGGGGCTGTATACAGGGGGAGGACAACAGAAGGGGGGCTATATACAGGGGCAGGACAACATAAGGGGGTATATACAGGGGAGGACAACATAAGGGGGGCTGTATACAGGGGAGGACAACATAAGGGGGGCTGTATACAGGGGAGGACAACACAAGGGGGGCTGTATACAGGGAAGGGACAACATAGGGGGGGCTGTATACAGGGGGAGGACAACATAGGGGGGCTTTATACAGGGGGAGAACAACATAAGGGGGGCTATATACAGGGGGAGCACAACATAAGGGGTATATACAGGGGAGGACAACATAGGGGGCTGTATACAGGGGGAGAACAACATAAGGGGGGCTATATACAGGGGGAGGACAACATAAGGGGGTATATACAGGGAGGGGACAACATATGGGCTGTATACAGGGGGAGGACAACATAAGGGGGGTGTATACAGGGGGGGAGGACAACATAAGGGGCTGTATACAGGGGAGGACAGCATAAGGGGGGCTATATACAGGGGGAGGACAACATATGGGGCTGTATACAGGGGGAGGACAGCATAAGGGGGGCTGTATACAGGGGGAGGACAGCATAAGGGGGGCTGTATACAGGGGGAGGATGGCATAAGGGGGTCTGTATACAGGGGAAGGACAACATAAGGGGGCTGTATACAGGGGAAGGACAACATAAGGGGGGGCTATATACAGGGGGAGGACAACATAAGGGGGCTGTATACAGGGGGAGGACAACATAAGGAGGTCTGTATACAGGGGAAGGACAACATAAGGGGCTGTATACAGGGGGAGGGCAACAGAAGGGGGGCTGTATACAGGGGGGGGACAACAGAAGGGGGTCTGTATACAGGGGAGGACAAGAAGGGGGTCTGTATACAGGGGGAGGACAACATGAGGGGGGCTATATACAGGGGGAGACAAACATAAGGGGGCTGTATACAGGGGGAGGACAACATAAGGGGGGCTATACAGGGGAGGACAACATAAGGGGGCTGTATACAGGGGGAGGACAACTTAAGGGGGGGCTATATTACAGGGGAGGACAACATAAGGGGGATGTATACAGGTAAGGACAACATTATAGGGGCTTATAAACAGGGGCAGGACAACATAAGGGGGGCTGTATACAGGGGGAGAACAACATAAGGGGGGCTATATACAGGGGGAGGACAACATAAGGGGGTATGTAGTACAGGGGGAGGACAAACATAAGGGGGTATGTATACAGGGGGAGGACAATATAAGGGGGGTATATACAGGGGGAGGACAACATAAGGGGGGCTGTATACAGGGGGAGGGACAACATAAGTGGGCTGTATACAGGGGTGAGAACAACATAATGGGCTGTATACAGGGGGAGGACAACATAAAGGGGTCTGTATACAGGGGGGACAACATAAGGGGTTATATACAGGGGCAGGACAACATAAGGGTGGTATATCCAGGGGAGGACAACATAAGGGGCTGTATACAGGTGGGAGGAAACAACATAAGGTGGGGCTGTATACAGGGGAAGGACAACATAAGGGGGGCTATATACAGGGGTGAGGACAACATAAGGGGGCTATATACAGGAGAAGGACAACATAAGGGGCTATATACAGGGGCAGGACAACATAAGGGGGCTGTATACAGGGGGAGGACAACATAAGGGGGCTATATACAGGGGGAGGACAACATAAGGGGGTATATACAGGGGCAGGACAACATAAGGGGGCTGTATACAGGGAAGGGACAACATAAGGGGGGCTGTATACAGGGGGGAGGACAACACAAGGGGGGCTGTATACAGGGAAGGACAACATAAGGGGGGTATATACAGGGAAGGACAACATAAGGGGCTGTATACAGGGGGAGGACAACATAAGGGGCTATAAACAGGGGGAGGACAACATAAGGGGCTGTATTCAGGGGGAGGACAACATACGGGGCTGTATACAGGGGAGGACAACATAAGGGGCTGTATACAGGGGAAGGAAAACTTAAGGGGGCTATATGGGGCAAGGACAACATAAGGGGGCTATACGGGGGAATAGACAACATAAGGGGCTACTATGGGGGGTAGGGATGGACAACATTAAGGGGGCTATCTATATGGGGGGATGGATAACACAAGCGGGCCAGTTATAAGGGGGATAACACAGGGAGACATCTATAAGGGACACTGGATGGGGGCAATTTATAAGGAGGACAACACTGAGGAGGCATCTATAAAGGGCACTACACAGAGGGGTGACAACAATGGGGGGCATCTATAAGGTTAACTATACTGGTGCGGTGTGTATACAATAGGCTATAGGGGGCATCTACTTTAGTGGACTACACAGAGGGGTCATCATTATAAGGGAACTACACAGAGGGGGCCATATACTATAGGGCAGGAATAGGGAACCTTGGATCTCCAGCTGTTGCAGTTGTTGCAGGCATGAAGGGAGTTGTAGTTTTTGCAACAGTGGAGAGCCAAGGTTCCTTATCCCTGATAATAGGAATGCACAGAGGTTGTCATCTACTATAAAGGGATTACACAGAGGGGGATCTCTACTATAGTAGAGGCACAACAGGGACACGAGGGACACAGGGCCATCTATATGGAGGACTGAACAAAGGGGCCATCTACAAGGTGTGTGCACAATATATATATAATATATATTATATATATAAACACACCACACACACACACACAATAGTCAGGGCTAACCACTGATAGAAGGTGTAAAGAGGCCAGTACAGATGCTGGCAGTTTGTAGAGAGATGAGGATGTTGACAGAGTAAGGAGCCTAATATATTTCTCTGGAGATTATGTGGATTCGTGGCTCGGAGAAGTTCTAATAACGGCCCAGGGCAGATGAAGAAGTAGATGAAAAGGGAAGAAACTCCGATCAGAGAAGACGTCCCATGTGAGTCACTAAATTATGTGCACTGTAACGTATATAGTGTAGAGCTGGGGCTACCTCTGTATGACTGTATGAGGGGATATTGATCTTTGTTCAGAGCATTTTATTCAGTAGCAGCTGTGGTGTTAGGTCAGTATGTGGGGGGTGTAGTCAGTAAATGGCTGTGTTAGTCAGTATGTGGGGGTATTATTTGTTACTTGTAAATCTGGTGCGGTGTCATTGGTCTTAGTATACAGATTTGGTTCAGTAAACACTATGGTGGTGATGGTTGTGGTTGTGGCGGTAATATTTCCCCCTTGTGTACTGGTAATTTTGGTCTCCGTATACAGGATTTGGTCAGTAACAGTATAGCGGTAATATGTATGGTGATACTATTTCCCTCCTGTATACTGGGTTATTGGTAATATCGGTCTTGATATACAGGATTTGCGTCAGTACTGTATAGCGGTAATATGTGTGGGGATATTTGCTCTTTATATACTGGTGTTATTGGTAGCATACAGTGTTATCATGCAAAGAAAATTGTCTTATAGCGCGATTTACACCGGCCAATAATCGGTAACAAGTGCTCCTAGGAAGTCTATTCAGCCGATGATCGGCCCATGTAAAAGTGCCAGAGATTGGCTGACATGCAAGCAAATGCCCCATAGTCGGCTGATTTGATCTTTTGTGCGGCTAAGATCATTGCTGTCGGCTGCACATCTCTATATATTCCTGCCCTGCTGATTAGCAATCATTTGCAGCCCTACACTGCCCCATATCACGCCGTGTTAATGTACCTTTATTAATGTTACCATAGATAAGTGTGGTGGAGCAGAAGGGTGGGCCCCAAGAATGATTTCCCCTGGTGGGCCAAGGCACTCCAGTCCGACACTGTACATGTACTGTATAGATGGAGTAGGGGGTCCTGTATATACATGTACTGTATAGATGGAGTAGGGGGTCCTGTATATACATGTACTGTATAGATGGAGTAGGGGGTCCTGTATATACATGTACTGTATAGATGGAGTAGGGGGTCCTGTATATACATGTACTGTATAGATGGAGTAGGGGGTCCTGTATATACATGTACTGTATAGATGGAGTAGGGGGTCCTGTATATACATGTACTGTATAGATGGAGTAGGGGGTCCTGTATATACATGTACTGTATAGATGGAGTAGGGGGTCCTGTATATACATGTACTGTATAGATGGAGTAGGGGGTCCTGTATATACATGTACTGTATAGATGGAGTAGGGGGTCCTGTATATACATGTACTGTATAGATGGAGTAGGGGGTCCTGTATATACATGTACTGTATGGATGGAGTAGGGGGTCCTGTATATACATGTACTGTATGGATGGAGTAGGGGGCCCTGTATATATATATGTACTGTATAGATGGAGTAGGGGGCCCTGTATATACATGTACTGTATAGATGGAGTAGGGGGTTCTGTATATACAGTACATTTACTGTATAGATGGAGTAGGGGGTCCTGTATACATGTACTGTATAGATGGAGTAGGGGGTCCTGTATACATGGAGTAGGGGGTCTACCAGTTATTACTGTGGATGTTGTGAGGCAGCTTCCCTAGCAACCATTGCTCCCTGTGAAAATGAAAGCAGTAATCCTATTGGTTTGCTAAGGCTCCAACTGCCGTGTCTGCTGCAGCTAATTATATCACCTGTGTTTGCAGTGAGGAGATTTTCCAATTCATCTCTATGAGGCGCCTCTCTTGCCCCTCCCCCTCCCCTCCTGTACATCTGGCGGGGACGGGACCTTCGCATGTAACCTTCCCGGGCACCCAATGTATCTGTGTGCCAAATTTGGGGTCAAACGGTTTCAGGCGTTTGGAAGTCTATAGAGGACAGACAGACAGACAGAAGGACAGACAGACAGACAGACAGATAGACTTTGATTTTTATTATATAGATTACAAAATTTTGGACATCTTGTATGGTCAACCCAACGATGTGTGGAGTTGTTTTTGACCCTGTTTCCAACATGTTTCCCCCAGTCAGTGGTCCTGGGTTCCTCAGGGAAATAGTGGGTCAAATGTTATTTTACTGACATCATCAGAGGTAGGGAAGGTCACTGTAGGCTGTGCAGATATCTTTTCCCAGAAGAGTAGATGTATAAAGACAATTGCCGTGTGAGGTAGGATGCTGGATGACCCTAGGGAGTAGCTGTGTACCTTAGGATGTTGTATATCTAGGGCCACATAGTGAGTGCCCAGAAGGATACACTAATAAAAGGTGAGCATGGCTGTACGACGTGTTCGCCACGATATATGAAACGTCTCTTGTGTGAGGTATCAATCCCTGAGATAAGGGAAAGCATTGGAGGGTATGATTCACCCTTTATGTACCCTGGTCCATATGAAAAGGTATAGGTCAGCCTGGGAGGTTCCTAGATGCTGGTTCTTTCCTTCCTAGATATGCCTGTGCAGATAAGGAGACATCCGGATCCTATCCGGTTCTATTCATTGGGATTGTGAGGTATGGCGTCCGGGTCTGTAGTCCTAGTATGTATATATATATATATATATATAACGTGTTTCCCAGAAAATAAGACAGTGTCTTATATTAATTTTTGCTCCCAAAGATGCGCTATGTCTTATTTTCAAGGGATGTCTTATTTTTCCAACACAATAATTGTTGAAAAAAAACAAAAACAAAAAAAAAGAACATTTATTATGCACTGTATAGTAGCTGTCATCACATACCCGCATAACCCTGGTCGCAGTGGGGGTCTTACGTTCGGGGGATGCCTTATTTTTGTGGGGATGCCTTATATTAAAAGAAAAGTCTGGTGAAAATTTTTATTGAAATATTGTATTGCTCCCCAAAAGTTTTACAAATCCCCAATATACACTTATTATGTGAAATTCTTATAACATGCTTTTTTTCCCTGCACTTACTACTACACCAAGGCTTCACTTCCTGGATAAAGCGATGATGTCACTTCCTGGATAACATGGTGATGTCACTTCCTGTAAAACATGATGATGTCACGACCCGACTCCCAGAGCTGTGCGGGCTGTGGCTGCTGGAGAGGATGATGGCAGAGGGATGCTCAGTGTCCCTCCAGTGCCCTGTGTCCCTCAGTGTCCCCCTGCCATCATCCTCTCCTGCAGCCACAGCCCGCACAGCTCTGGGAGTCAGGTTGTGACATCACCATGTTATCCAGGAAGTGACATCACCATGTTATCCAGGAAGTGACATCACCATGTTATCCAGGAAGTGACATCACCATGTTATCCAGGAAGTGACATCACCATGTTATCAGGAAGTGAAGCCTTGATGCATTAGTAAGTGCAGGAAAAAAAGCACTTTATAAGCATTTCCGGTAATAAGTGTATATTGGGGATTTGATTAACTTTTGGGGGGCAATCCTGTAAATTCTCCACTATGCCTTATTTTTGGAGGATGTCTTATTTTCAGGGAGACAGGGTATATATGTATATGCATTTGTGTGTCTATGTGTATATAGTGAAATTTTTTGTCTTCTACCCTCCTTTGCTCATATTTTACAGTAAACAAAAATGTTGCTCGGAGATTAATAGACCATCAAGGCGGTAGAAACTATCAATATCTTTCCCATCTTCTCCCGCATTCATCTTTCCATATCTCTGGTTCAAAGCAGAGTTAGCCTTTAACTAGCCTTTGATATAAAAGTCAATACTCACTAGACTGTCTTTAGCATTCTCAGCGGTTAGTCAAACAACTCAGTGGGCTTTTCAAACATAATTAAATTGCTATTTTTTTTCTCCATTTAAATTTAAAGAAGACATGTCACCATTATCACAACTTGTAAGAGAAATGGGACTGACAGAAGAGTAAAGTTTGTATTGCTGTGATTTGGCTTTATTTGCAGGTTAATATGATGTGCTGTGTGTTGTACTGAAAACTGCTGTATATATATGTTACTGCATTTGGAGCAGTATCTGTACAGCCTTGTAATACGCTGTCACCAGCGCATTATCACTTCCACATGGCAATGTGGGACCAATAACCAAAAGATGTGATTAAGCCATTAAGCTATCAATCAGCAGCTGATCGCTGACCCTTTTAAGGGTACAAACACACTGGGTGTATCCGCAGCGAGATCCGCTGCAGATCTGTGCCCTGTACACTCTATGGGCAGACAAACTCGCTCCATTAAGCCCCGCACGCCAGCTTGCTTCAGGGGGCACTGATTGGCTGAGCGGGACGTGAAGACTCCGGGAGCCCCAAAGCAAGACTCCGGCGGGGGGGGGCGGGTTAACAGGGCGGGCTGCTGACATACTTTGCGCTGCGGATATGCCCAGTGTGCCCGCTGCGGATATGCCCAGTGTGTTTGTACCCTAAATGGGCTGACCGCCAGGAAGTTCTTATGAGCACTCATTCGCTTGATAATCATCCTGTGTAGAAGGACCTGAGCTCTGTGTAATAGAAACGGTGGAAGCAGACCACCGCTATCTCCTATGGGCTACCTTGAAGATCTAAAGATCAGCTATTAACTGCTTGATGTCAGTGCGTATAATAGCACCAACAGCGAGCGGGGAACGCTAAAAGGTCGGCGCTTGCTTGCTTTTAATATCGGTCATTTATCCCAGCCCTAAGTCACTAGAGATGAGCGAACCTCGAGCAGGCTGGTGGGTGAAGAGGCTGGATGCCGCCCTAGGGAGTCCTGGGAAACATGTATACAGCCTATGGCCTATGGTTGTTTCCTTGTTTTCCACCAACTTGGGCCCCCAGGCTTGGGTTCGATCAAACCAGAGCCTGCTTGAGGTTCGCTCATCTCTATAAGTCAACTATCCAGCCATGAATGGTCAGAAATCCTGGTCCAGAAATTCTGGTACACTGTTTGCTACTAATATTAATTCACTCTTTTAAAAAATAAAAACAGCATTTATACACTTTCTGTGATCCATTGATGATAAAAAGGTTGTCTACTCTCTACAGATAGCCACCCTGGTGACCAATCGATTCTTAGAAAGATGAGTATAAAATTGACGGACTATAGGGGAGATATAAAATTGACGGACTATAGGGGAGATTTATCGAACATGGTGTAAAGTAGAATTGTCTTAGTCAAGGGTGGAAATTTTCTGTGGCCATTAACCATATAAATTACTACAGGAAAACTCTATACAGCCTCTATAGGCCGCATAGTATACAAAAAGAGGACTAAATATAATACACAATGTCTTTATTAATATATAAAAAAAAAATCACATGATCAAAAGTTTAAAATTACATAACATGATGTTTTATGGCATTACAGGTAAAACTGACACGGTGGGGTAAGTAACATAGGCTACATCAGGCAACTACACCACAAATAGTAAGTGCAGTAAAAAGAACATTATAGAGCAGGGAGGTTTCAGTCCAAGTCTGGGCTTCCCACAATAGAGAATATAAAGCCTCCTAACTACCCCCCAGATAACCATCAACCCTGAGAGCCAGTAAACAGTTCACCACTCACCCATGTCAACGTCTCCCTAATGTATGTTTCACGTTTCGCGCTTCCTCAGGGGGCGCTGAGGAAGCACGAAACGTGAAGCGTACATTGGGGCACACCGCCTGAGGAAGCGCGAAACGTGAAACGTATGTTGGGGTGATATGGGTGAGTGGTGAACTGTTTACTGGCTCTCAGGGTTGATGGTTATCTGGCGGGTAGTTAGGAGGGTTTATATTCTCTATTGTGGGAACCTGAACTTGGACTTAAACCTCCCTGCTGTATACTGTTCTTTTACTGCACTTACTATTTGTGTGTAGTTGCCTGTTGTAGCCTATGTTACTTACCCCACTATGTCAGTTTTACCTGGAATGCCATAAAAACATCATATTATGTAATTTTTAAACTTTTGATTATGTGATTTTTTTGATTTATTAATAAAGACATTGGGGGAAAATTATGAAAGGGTGTAAATATACACCTGGTGTAAACTGCCCACAGCAACCAATCACAGCTTAGCTTTTCAGCTCTAGTGAAATATAAGAGAGCTGTGATTGGTGCCGTGGGCAGTTTACACCAGGTGTATATTTACACCCTTTTCATAAATCTCCCCCATTGTGTATTATATTTAGTCCTCTTTTTGTATACAATGTTTGAGTATGGTCCAATATTTGGTATGGTGGACATGTAGTCAGTATTTTACTGATAAAGGTTGCAGAGGTCCAGTGGAACTTATGTGTATAATCTATAGGCCATATAGCCTGAGGACATTGTATATAAAATGTGGCTGTGGCAGACGTTGCCTACCCGCGGAACATCTGCTGCTAAAGAAGAATATTTTAAAGGGGCAGAGCGGCCCAAATTAGATGCGGCGGCCACGGTCGTTCGGTGCACTGGGGGGCCCGGACCGGGGGGGCAGAGTTAGAGCGCTGCTGTTATTATAATGAGGGCAATCTTACTGGGCCCTGGGCGGTTGCCCAGATTGCCCTCATTATAATCCGCCTACGGTCTAGTTGCCCTAGCAACCAATCAGATTCCACCCTTTCATTTTCCAAAGAATCTGTGATGAAAGAAAAGTGGAATCTGATTGGTTGCTAGGGGCAACAGAGCCAGCTCTACTTTACACCATGTTTAATAAATCTCCCCCTTCTTGCACTGTGAACCCCTCTGCGCCAATATTTATTAATAGGGTATAAGAGATTGTCTTTATGAAAAAATCTTTTTATTGGAATAAAGACATCTCCTGTATTAGTTACACCGTCTATATAGATTTCTTTTATTTGATAGCTAATATATTCTCTCCACCTTTACATAAAGAACACTGTATAAGGTGTCGCCCTCCCGTATTAGACGCTATGTACTTACATTTCATTCCTGCAGCATCCACATGAATGGCTGTGTTTATTCGGCACTGTATGTGGCCTGAGATCATGTTCCAGATAATAATTTCTCCATCATAACTTGAGCTGGCAAGGAGATTAGGAGGATTTTGAGCTATACACAGAATGTCTTCCCGGTGACCTCGGATCTGCAGAAGTAATAGGTACATTGAGCTCTGACGCTATATCCTATCATCTCCAACACCACAAATGTGCTTTGTGAAGAAAACACAATCAATCGCAACCTCGGCTCACATGACCTTTTTATTATTGCTTATTCTTAAGCGGGTGCGGTGAGCTCAGCCATATCACACAAAAAAATACACAACTACAATGTACTAAATACTAATTTTTATAGCTTAAAGGGGTAGTACGGCGCTAAACATTTATTCACAAAATAACACACATTACAAAGTTATACAACTTTGTAATGTGTGTTATGTAAGTGAGTCGCCCCCTTCACCGTGTTTCCCCCACCCCGGAGGTGTGGTGCATTATACTCACCACATTACTGTCGACCCCCCGCCGCCATCTTGGGACAATGACGACATCTTCGGGAGGCCAGCCGAACCGCTCCAGCCGTCCCTCATGTTGGCCTCCCTCTGCTGCATCATCAGCTGCTCAGCCACGATTGGCTGAGTATAACTGTGCTGGAGCGGTTCGGCCGGCCTCCCGAAGATGTCGTCATTGTCCCAAGATGGTGGCCGGGGGTTGACAGTAATGCGGTGAGTATAATGCACCACAATTCCGGGGTGGGGGAAACACGGGGAAGCGGGCCATTTACTTACATAACATACATTACAAAGTTGTATAAACTTTGTAATGTGTGTTATTTGGTGAATAAATGTTTAGCGCCGCACTACCCCTTTAAAGGGGTTGTCCAGCGAAAATCTTTTTCTTTAAAATACACTGATAATAGAAAGTTATATAGATTTGTAATTTACTTCTATTAAAAAAATCTCAAGTCTTCCTATACTTACTAGCTACTGTATGCCCTGCGAGAAGTGGTGTTTTATTTTCGGTCTGACACAGTGCTCTCCGCTGCCATCTCTGGCTAGGACAGGAACTCTGTCTCGGTTTTGGGAATGGGAAATATGGGAAGACTTTTTTAATAGAAGTAAATTACAAATCTATTTAACTTTATGACACCAGTTGATTTAAAAAAAAAAAAAAAAAAAGATTTTCACTGGACAACCCCTTTAAGTACCAAAAAGAAAAGGAGTACTCTGGAGGAAAAAATTTTTTAAACCAACTGGTGTCAGAAAGTTTAACAGATTTGTAATTTACTTTTACTAAAAAAAATCTCAGGTCTGCTAATACTTACCAGCTACTGTATGTCCTGCATGAAGTGGTGTTTGCTTTCCAGTCTGACACAGTGCTCTCTGCTGCCACTTCTGTCCTTGACAGGAACTGTCCAGGCAGAGGTTTTCTGTGGAGATTTCCTACTGCTCTGGACAGTTCCTGACACAGACAGAGGTGGCAGCAGAGAGCACTGTGTCAGACTAGAAAGAATACACCACTTCCTGCAGGACATACAGCAGCTGATAAGTACTGAAAGACTTGAGTTTTTTCAACTAGAAGTACATTACAAATCTCTGTAAAACAATTCTTCACAATTCTTACTAAGCTTGTATACCCAATGTCTAAATTATTTGATGAAGGGTAATCTAGAAACCAGATATTTATTTTTATATTTTTATGAATTTTCTAAATAAACAAGTTATTGATTAATTTATGCAAACTGACTGGCGTGCCGATAGTCCTTGTTTTATTGGTGTTTTTTGTCCCATTAACACTGAAGAGTCAGTGTTAATGACATAGACAGGAATGGCAGTACAGAGCTCTGTGTCAGACTGGAAAGAATACACCATTTCCTGCAGAGCTTACAGCAGCTGATAAGTACTGGAAAGATTGAGATTTTTTAATAGAAATACTTTACAAATCTATATACTTTTAAAATATTACTATTTTTTTATTTCTACAAAGCATCTCTATAAACCTGGGACCTTGTATTTGAAAGAATTTGCCACATAGAGTAACAGTATCAGTATTATAAAAATCACATGGTAGGTGGATGTCTTAACACTTATTGTTTCAACGACCGTGATTTCCACGGAACTTACATAGTGCTGCAGGCTGAAGGGATCCCAGCCGGAGTGTATACACGGTATACACTCCGGGCTGGGATCCCTAGTGGCGCCGTAGAAAACTGACATGTTCATTTTTTCTGCGGCCGCTATTCAGCACGCTCCATTGTGTGCTGTGGGGAGTACCTGATGCGGGCGCGCACGGATTTGCCCGCTTTAAAACTCTGTGGCGCTAAAGGTCATCCGGGATTATCTTTTCAGAGACCGGCCGTTCCGTGACCCGGGCCGGGTCACGGATACGGACGGTCTTATACATTAGTGTGTACATAGCATTAATATTATGGCTTTTCAATTTATCAATTTATTTTTGTAGAACATATGAAGTCGCCACTCACCAAATCATCGTGCCAGCCTGGCTGCGGTTCTTGGAAGTGATGAAGATCATCATCAGAATCCTGTGAAACCAACAAACAACACATTTCACACCTTTTGCTCTTGGTCATAAATTATCTTAGAAGATCATTCAAGAAACAAATGTGTTTGCATCATACAATTCAATTAAAAAAAAAAAAATTACATTCAAAGGTTTCTATAGGTTTTAATATGACTCCTTATTATGTATACTACCGATATAAGGTCTATAATTATAATTCATCTTATATCATACAGGGCCACCACAATTATAGTCTAGTAATTATCCAGAGATAGATATAAAGCAGTGTACTCACAATATACATATTTATTCTTTCTTCCCATCCAACGCCAATAATATATCTGAAGTCACAAAAAAATGCCATACATACTATGATGACAAGGTACAATTTTTTCAACTGAAATACAGTAACTGTCATGAGTTACGAGTTATATTGAAACTTATGACATGGGAGGAGAGCTGAGCTGTGCAGAATGAGCTGAGCGTAGCATTGTGGTTGTGATAAAATATTTTTACGTTTTTAAAGTGTTTTATTGAAAGATTTTTTTCAAGGACAACAAACAATGTCCAAATGGCGAAGCAATGCCATGCACGAATACGACCAATATAAAGGTTGGTGAAGTGTAGGATTTAACAGATAGCTACTAACAGCGTCTCTTCATATGGTGTGCAATGTGAGGCTACCCAATCAGGGTGCTGGTGTGGCATGCACATTGGAGGTTAACAAGGGACGGTGGAAGTCCATGATATATGTCCATGCAATGGCATAGTGATATAAAGGTAAAACAAAACAAAAATAGATCAAATATTTTTTAGATTTTATGTAGAATGGCACTTTTTACCATTAGGATGAACTTGTTGCACAGCTTTCTTAGAACTACTGGTTGGTGCCATTTGGAAACCTATATTTCTTGCCCAGTTGGGAGCCATAATACTGTACCCATAAACTTTATGACCCTGTACATTTTTGTGGTTGGTTTATTCTCTTTAATCCTAACAGAGATAAACATTTAGCCATGTTAAGGCTATGTTCACACAATGATTTTTGAACGGCTGTAATTTTGAATATCAAAAAATGGTCGTTGTTTAAAGTGGTTATCAGCACTATAAAAATAGGGCCACTCGGCTGCCATCTTGGATCAATGACGTCATCTTGGGAGGCCGGCCGGACCGCTCCAGCCGGTCCCCCCCTCTACCACGTATCAGCTGCTTAGCTGAGATTGGCCGACAGCAATTGAGTAAATATACTGCACCACACTTCTGGGGTGGGGGAACACGGAACAAGTTGTATACTTTGTAATGTGAGTTATTTAGTGAATAAATGTTAAACGCCGCACACTACCCCTTTAATTGCAAACCACACCTGAACTGGAGACAAGAGAGGGGCAAAAGTGGCCATGTTTTTGTAGCGCTTGATAACCCCTTCCACATATTTTTGGCGGCCATCATTGCAGTGATGGCCGGTAGTAAATTTTTCAGCTTTATGTTTGCCATGGCCGCCCTTTTTTTACACCCGTTTAGGTGTGGCTATTTTATTATCCCATTGTGATATCCCAACAGTAAAAAAACAAATAAGTGTGTGAATAACGTAAAAAAACGGCCGCTGTTTGCTCAATAACGGACAGAAATAAATGGCACAAACATTAAAGGCGAAGTCCAGCAACAGGGTGTTTTTTCCCAAATGCAGGGGTAGTGGGGAAAATACCAAAAACCTCACAAACTTATCTCTCCCTGTGCCTCTTCAGCAATGAATTGCCGCTCCAGGACACCCACTGGGCTCCAGGATATCCACCTGAGCCAACATCACGAACCATTTAAAGGACAGTCCACTCAGCCAATCAGTGACTGGGGTGGGACATTGCTCCAGTCACTGATTGGCTGAGTGGGTTGTTCATAAGCCGGGATGGGCTGTCTCAGAGGAAAATGCCGGGGGTCCCTGAGCCAGTCATGTGGCACAATACGAGACGTATGTAAGGACCGCTTGTTATCCTCTCCCCTGTCCCTGCGATATAGGGACGGGCAGTGGCGTGTGGCGTTGTGTGTCTGTGTGCGTTGGGTTAGTGAGGCGGGACTCGCGGGGACATGCGGTGGCGTGCATGGGAGGTGTGGAGGCCGGGGGGCATGGACCAAGTTCTCTGGGGTGGTCGGCAGTGAAGCTCCATGAGGGGATTAGGTTGAGGCATGGGTGGCAGCGGGTGTCTAAGGGCAGCCTTACTTTCGGGCGGGTGTCTTACTTTCAGGGGGTGCCATAGTTTAGAGTAGGGGGTGCCTTATTTTCAGAGGGATGCCTTACTTTAGGCTATTTGGGTAGCGTAGTCGGGGTGTCTTATTTTAGGAGGGTGCCTTATTTTCGGGGGAAACATGGTAGTATTGTAATCATGGTCAGTGCATTACAGTATATGTATGATAACAAAACAGCAGCAACAAAACTACTGTTAGAATCACTGTTCATAAATAGACTCTGTGAAAGTCGTAGGAAATGATATCAGAGAAACAGGAATAAATAATGATTTGCTCTAAGACTTCTTGGAAATGAGGCCATCAGTTATGTCATTAATCTGGGAGTAATGCTCACCGTTGATGTCACCGAACAGGGAAAAGGAACACACAAAAAAAAGGTAATCTTACCTATTCCTGTTAATTTCCACGTATGTGCAGTCACAGCATCCTCATCAGTCTTGTTTGCTGTGAATAGAGAGAATAAGAAAAGTTGACATTTATTGCAAACTGAACTGAAAGAAGCAACTGAACAGGTTTGGATTTAACGCGTCGATGAAAACATGAGCAAAGCGAATCTGATTAATTACAAACATTCACATCGAATCAGGCATTAAATTGCTTCGCACGACTTCGCAAATTATCCAGATTTCGTTCGCCCAAATCTCTAAAACATGGCAGCCGCACTTAGCTTACAGAACTGCCTTTTGGTGGGAGCAAGGGATTATCCATAATACCTTGCACTCGTCCAATCAGCTGCAAAACCCACTGTTGATGTCAGCAACCACCCTTTATATGAGGTGATTGGCTTCCTGGAGGCGGCCAGTCGGCTTTGTATAGTGGAGAGCAGGTTGCAGCAGGCAGTTAGAGCAGGGAAGAGAAATACAGAGAGATAGGGACAAAGAGAGGGAGGGGGTGGATGTGGGTGGTTTCTGTGGCAGCAGTGAAGCATTGTCCAGTATACCAAGTAACTGGGTGAAGTTGTTGCATTATACCAAGTCACTGGGTGCGGGTGTGGGCATTATAGGAAGTCACTGGGTGCTGGGTGTGCATTATAGGAAGTCACTGGGTGTGCATCTGGGTGTGCATTATAGGAAGTCACTGAGTGCTGGGTGTACATTATAGGAAGTCACTGGGTGCTGGGTGTACATTATAGGAAGTCACTGGGTGCTGGGTGTACATTATAGGAAGTCACTGGGTGCTGGGTGTGCATTATAGGAAATCACTGGGTGCTAGGTGTGCATTATAGGAAAGTCACTGGGTGCTGGGTGTGCGAATTATAGGAAGTCACTGGGGTGATGGGTGTGCATTATAGGAAGTCACTGGGTGCTAGGTGTTGCATTCTACCCAAGTCACTGGGTGACTGTGTGCATATAGGAAGTCACTGGGTGCTGGGTGGCATTATAGGCAAGTCACTGGGTGCTGGGTTGGCATTATAGGAAGTCACTGGGTGCTGGGTGTGCATTATAGGAAAGTCACTGAAGTGGATGGGTGTACATTATAGGAAGTCACTGGGTGCTAGTGTTGCCATTATACCAAGTCACTGGGTGCTGGGTGTGCATTATGGAAGTCACTGGGTGCTGGGTGTACATTATAGGAAGTCACTGGGTGTGGGTGTGCATTATAGGAAGTCACTGGGTGCTGGGTGTGCATTATAGGGAAGTCACTGTGTGCTGGGTGTGCATTATAGGAAGTCAACTGAGTGCGGGTGTACATTATAGGAAGTCACTGAGTGCTGGGTGTACATTATAGGAAGTCACTGGGTGCTAGGTTGTGCATTATACCAAGTCACTGGGTGCTGGGTGTGCATTATAGGAAGTCATGGGTGCTGGGTGGCATTATAGGAAGTCACTGGGTGGCTGGGTGTGAGATTATAGGAATTCACTGAGTGCTGGGTATGTACAGGACTATAGGAAGTCATTGGGTGCTGGGGTGTGATTTAGGGAAGTCACTGGGTGCTGGGTGTGCATTTAGGAAGTCACTGGGTGCTGGGTGTACATTATAGAAAGTCACTGGGTGCTGGGTGTGCATTATAGGAAGTCACTGGGTGCTGGGTGTGTATTATAGGAAGTCACTGGGTGCTAGGTGTGCATTATACCAAGTCACTGGGTGACTGTTGTGCATTATAGGAAGTCACTGGGTGCTGGGTGTGCATTATAGTAAGTCACTGGGTGCTGGGTGTGCATTATAGGAAGTCACTGAGATGCTGGTGTGTCATTATAGGAAGTCACTGATGTGCTGGGTGTACCATTATAGGAAGTCACTGGGTGCTAGGTGTGATTATACCAAGTCACTGGGTGTGGGTGTGCATTATAGGAAGTCACTGGGTGATGGGTGTACATTATAGGAAGTCACTGGGTGCTGGGTGTGCATTATAGGAAGTCACTGGGTGCTGGGTGTGCATTATAGGAAGTCACTGGGTGCTGGGTGTGCATTATAGGAAGTCACTGAGTGCTGGGTGTACATTATAGGAAGTCACTGGGTGCTAGGTGTGCATTATACCAAGTCACTGGGTGCTGGGTGTGCATTATAGGAAGTCACTGGGTGCTGGGTGTACATTATAGGAAGTCACTGGGTGCTGGGTGTGCATTATAGGAAGTCACTGGGTGCTGGGTGTACATTATAGGAAGTCACTGAGTGCTGGGTGTGTATTATAGGAAGTCACTGGGTGCTGGGTGTACATTATAGGAAGTCACTGGGTGCTAGGTGTGCATTATACAAGTCACTGGGTGCTGGGTGTGCATTATAGGAAGTCACTGGGTGCTGGGTGTGCATTATAGGAAGTCACTGGGTGCTGGGGTGTGCATTATAGGAAGTCACTGGGTGCTGGTGTACATTATAGGAAGTCACTGGGTGCTGGGTGTGCATTTATAGGAAGTCACTGGGTGCTGGGTGTGCATTATAGGAAGTCACTGGGTGCTGGGTGTGCATTATAGGAAGTCACTGGGTTGCTGGGTGTGCATTATAGGAAGTCACTGGGTGCTGGGTATGTACTATAGGAAGTCACTGGGTGCTGGGTGTACATTATAGGAAGTCACTGGGTGCTGGGTGTGTATTATAGGAAGTCCACTGGGTGCTGGTGTGCATTCAATAGGAAGTCACTGGGTGCTGGGTGGGCATTGTAGAAAAGTCACGGAGTGCTGGGTGTGCATTCTAGGAAGTCACTGGGTGCTGGGTGTGCATATAGGAAGTCATGGGTGCTGGGTGTGCATTATAGGAATCACTGGGTGCTGGGTGTGCATTATAGGAAGTCATGGGTTGGGTGTGCATGATAGGAAGTCACTGGTTGCTGGGTGAGCATTATAGGAAGTCCACTGGGGGCTGGTGAGGGCATTATAGGAAGTTACTGGGTGCTGGGTGTACATTATAGGAAGGTCACTGGGTGCGGGTGTGCATTATAGGAAGTCCACTGGGTGCTGGGTGTCATTATAGGAAGTCACTGGGTGCTGGGTGTGCATTATAGGAAGTCACGGGTGCTGGGTGGTGCATTCTAGGAAAGTCACTTGGGTCCTGGGTGTGGATTATAGGAAGTCACTGACGTGCTGGGTGTGCATTAAGAGTAACTGAGTGCTGGGTGTGCATTATAGTAAGGTCATGGTGCTGGGTGTGCATTATAGGAAGTCACTGGAGGTGTGTGGGGCATTATAGAAGTCACTGAGTGCTGGGTGTGCATTATAGGAAGTCACTGGGGTG